>NC_046638.1:2595172-2895172 GCF_900324485.2 Mastacembelus armatus
GGGCAAACATCAGCTGTTCCCCACTTCCCCTTTTTCCATCCAAATTCTAGATCTGGTCTGGAAAACAAGGTCTAATAGACTTAAACATACTTTATTTTTAGTCAGAGGTGTTTAGTTGTTCTTACAGTCTGGAGCTAATTAGACCTCTCGAGTCTGGAAATGAAACATTAAATCAACAGGTCATCAATTTAAGGCCTTTGTGTGCACTGACAGGCTCTTATTGTGATAAAAACAGAACTTCTTTTGTTTACAGGGCAAATGCGTTAAGTTTAGGTGTGGAGGCCGTTAACAGGAAGCAATCAGCGGCCCTGATGACCCTGTAAGGACCGAGGTTCAGTCTCTGTCTGCGTTTAAAAGGGCGTGAAGGACGTGACTGATGAGAGATAATCCCAACAGCTCGTGTCCTTATAATAAAATAACCACAGAAATCCTGGGTTATTATAGCAATAGTATATGTGGGGACATTAAAACATACTGTAGAGGCCTGGGCTACATGTCAGAGGGAAATTTCAGGGTAAGATTTGTGCAGCAGCACCGCAGGGACAGAAAGTGAGTGTGCTTGATCCAGCGAGTGTAGTTAGTGTGAGAAAGAGACGATGGTGACATATTGATTCTCCAGCACCCACACAAACGAACCTCTTTAGTCCAGTGAAGGCTGCACGGACAGAAATAACTCCAGTGTCAGAGCAGTAATATTCAGCTCTGCTGCTTCCAGCTGAACAGCAACACCTGAAAAACCTGCAATGAACAGGACCTGGTTGTTGTTTTTATCTGCGGTATGTAAAATGCATTATGACTATGGAAAGGTTTCTGTTTCATCATCGAGTATGAAGTTTTCCTTTGTGCTGAAAAAATCATTCTAATAGTTGATTATAGCATTTCCAGAAAAAAACTGCAACGTGCTGTGTTAGATACTGTCATTACAGCAGCAGCTTGGATGGGCCTCTAGTGCGCAGGGACGCATGGAAGACAAACTATCCAGCCTGTTGTAAAATGCGTTTATTATATGCCCGTGTCTCTTATGTGACTCCTCTCCCTCCCGCCCTCTCTTCCTTCCTTCTCGCTGCAGTTCTTCTGTTTGTTTGCACTCACTTGATCCGGAGCGGAAATTCCTCTCCGTTTTTGTGAATGACAAACTCATTAACAATTCATCAACACTCCATCCGGCCCCCGTTTCCAAGACGACCGCCGCTGGGCCTGCTCTGATTGGCTGCCCGACATAATGTATCCAATGAGACGCCTCCTGTTTGTAGCCATTCAGCAGCCTGGCGCCGCAGAGGGAGCATAGAGCCAGAGTCTGCAGAGCCTCGATTCAGACAGACAGAGGGGGAGCAGGCGGCGTTTGCAGGCACAAACACAGGCACAACACCCGCACGGTTCACATCCGCAGAATCCGCCACTATCACACCTTCCTACTCTCGATCTGCGAAACACATCCGCCAGCGGTTGAAGAGCCTTTGCGCTTGGAGCCTTGGAGTTAGTGTGTACAAGGACGGAGGAAGCGCCAGCGTCGTCGCAGGGCCAGTGTGAGTCATTGATAAATACCACGGGCTCTCCGGTCAGATACATGAATGAGCGCCAGTGTAGGCAGCCCGCAGTTGGAAGATCTGTGAAGAGACCGCGTTTCTATTGATCCGTCTCGTCCCCACAAGGCGCAAGGGACAGTGAAGGACCCGGAGTGAGAATATATTCGTCTGATCGAGCATTTCCACTTCTCTCTTTTTGTTTTCTTGCACAGTTGCTCTCCGAGCAGCGGAGCGGACTGAAAAAGAAGTCCCAGGCAGACTCTTGCCTGCGTGCAGCCAGGAAGCTCTCCGCTTTTCCAAAAGCCCTTTTTACTCCTGCTTATAAATGCTTGACAAGCTCAAGCCCGTCGTCCAGCTCGACTCGGTAATGGCGATCAGTAAGACGGTGGGCTGGCTCCGGGAGCAGCTGGAGACGCACAGGGACGGCCTGCTTGTGATGGACTGCCGGGCCCAGGAGCTCTACGAATCTTCGCATGTCGAGACGGCCATCAACGTGGCCATACCGAGCCTCATGCTCCGCCGGCTCAAGAAGGGCAACCTGCCCGTGCGCTCCCTGCTCTCCAACGGAGAGGACCGGGAGAGGTTTGTGCGTCGGTGCAAGACCGACACCATCGTGTTGTACGACGAGTACAGCCGTGAGTGGAACGAGAACGTGGACGGGGGCTCGGTGTTGGGTTTGCTGCTGAGGAGGATGAAGGATGAAGGCTACAAGGCCTATTATCTGGAGGGTGAGTTGCGGTTCATTCACACTTTAGGGCCCCGCTGTTCATTCACACCGGCTGATGTGTGTTTATTTTCTCGCCCTTTGCGCAGTAGCTGTCACCTTATATCTGCAGCTTAGAAGTCCCAGTCTGTCTGACGGACATTGAGCCTAGATGGATATATAAACATATATATATATATATATATATATATATATATATATTTATAAATGCATCTGAACTGATGTGTCACTACATTTGTTTTCTTTTCCAGGTGGCTTCAGTAAATTCCAGGCCGAGTATCCAGCCCTGTGCGAAACCAACTTGGATGGTTCGCCCAACAGCAGCTCTCCCACCGCGCAGGTGCTGGGGCTCGGCGGGCTGCGGATCAGCTCCGACTCTTCCGACATCGAGTCGGACATAGACCGGGACCCGAGCAGCGCCACGGACTCTGACGGCAGCCCCCTGTCCAACCCGCAGCCCTCCTTCCCGGTGGAGATCTTGCCGCACCTCTACCTGGGCTGCGCGAAGGACTCCACCAACCTGGACGTGCTGGAGGAGTACGGCATCAAGTACATCCTCAATGTGACTCCCAATCTGCCCAACCTCTTTGAGAACGCAGGAGAGTTTAAGTACAAGCAGATTCCTATCTCGGATCACTGGAGCCAGAACCTTTCTCAGTTCTTCCCCGAGGCCATCAGCTTCATCGGTAAGTAATCCTGCAGAAATGAAAGCACACTGCAGCTTCTCCTGCTGCCAGCTGCTACACCTTTTCATTCTCAAATAATAATCACTTTTTCTAGTAATTCATGTTTTTCAGTAGTTTATCTGTAAAATGTTGACACATTGTGGAAAAAGCCAAAAAAAAAAAAAAAAAGTGCCTGTTTTGTCAGACCAAGTTCACAAAGACGTATAAAAAGAAAACCTGGAACCAGGTCATCCAGGATATAATGGTATTAATGTGATATGTGTCTTATCAGTACCAGGAAGTTCTTAGGCTCTTGTCGTGCACTTGAGATTAGATGAGGTGTTCCTAGCTGTGGTCTTATCAGTCAATCAGAGTGGGCAGATTAAGGCCATTGTGTGGGGGCAGAGAAAGACAAGTCTGCCTCTAATGGTGCACAGGCTAAAATGCACTGTGTACAAATGATTGGACTTCAATGGAAGACATCCTGGCCTATCTCTTGTCCCGGGGCTTGTGTAATTGCAGCACAAAGGGCAATGTTGAAACAGGAGAATGGGTAGAGTGAATGAGGGGAGGGAGGTAATTCGAGCGCAACAGGAAGGAAGTGGCATTGAAAGTAATCTAGGACATGGCACTGCCCCCCCTCCTTCCACCCTCCACATTACAAAAGGAGCCATTTACAGGCCCTGTTGACATCCTGTTCGCCTTGACAGTGTGCCCTCATGACTCCTACGTTTACACGCCCAAATGGCACCATTGTCGGAGGAACCCTAGCGAGCGGAAGAATGGTTTAATAGACCGTAATAGTCAATTTCCCAGCTGGCTACTCGAGGCCAAAAAACGGAAGAATGTTGGCTCTGTTTGTGTGTGCTACTGCTGCAGCCCCTGTTTGTTGACTGACACGCCGGGGAGATGCTCAGGATAATAACTTCCTCTGCTCTCCCTCCCTGGATACGCTCCAACTTCAAGCACAGCTTGACTTAAATGTCACAGATGTTTATCACAAATTCTGTTCAGTCTGTGTCGAGGGGGGCTGTACTTTTCAACACTAGTGGAAGGAACAGCCTCTTAAAAAAAGTTCCTTAGATAAAGTGTTTTTTTTTTTTTGTCTTAAAATACTAATTGGATGAATGTTAAGAGTTTTGGGATTTTGGGGTTGAGCTTTTATAGACCAAGCAATTCAACGAATGAGGTTTAATCACAGCTCTGAAACATGTTTTATTTTCTGTTGTGTGTTCTGAAAAGGCTCTAAAACATTTCCACCCTTTTCTCTTTCAGATGAAGCTCGAGGCCAGAAGTGCGGAGTCCTGGTCCACTGCCTGGCCGGCATCAGCCGCTCCGTGACAGTGACGGTGGCCTACCTGATGCAGAAGCTCAACCTGTCCATGAACGACGCCTACGACATTGTCAAGATGAAGAAGTCCAACATCTCCCCCAACTTCAACTTCATGGGCCAGCTCCTGGACTTTGAGCGTACACTGGGCCTGAAAAGCCCCTGTGACAATCGCATGGCTGCACCGAGCCAACAGCTCTACTTCACCACCCCGACCAATCACAACGTCTTCCAGCTGGACCCCCTAGAGTCCACATGAGGGCAACTGCCACCACCACTCTACTTGCTGGAGGTTTCGTGGGCCTCCTGTTTGAAAAGTTGCAAAAAGTTTCTCTTTTTTCCGTCATCTGCCGTGCAATCGGGCTCTTGACATTATTGATACAGCTGGTTTGAGGCGACAGCTGCTGAGCGTGGTTACTGGAGGGCCAAAGCTGCCTGGCCAGGACGCAGCTGCTGCTTACTAAATGAGGAGGGACAGAACAGAAGGCGACAGGCCTTTAAAGAGCGCAGATACTTTCTACAATCTTAGATCAATGTGAGACTCCTGAGGTCTTTTCTCTCTTTCTGTCATTGTGTCTGAGGAAACTTAAAAGTGATTTGTCAGACAGCTGTACGTTATGCTTCAAAGTTCTTAGGCTGGTGTGCCAAAGAGACGTGATTGTTCGGACTGGACAGATCTAAAAATGAAAATCTTTTCTATGTTTGTTTTTGGGGTCCAGTACTGGTTCCCCCAAGACGTCAGGGTGCACTGTCTCCTTTGTCTTCTGTGAAGACATGCCTGTGCGGGGCTGAAAGCACCCCAGCTTTAGATGGCACACAATATACCGGACTGGATTTTACATTCGTGGAGTCTTTTTTTTGAAACATTAATACATTGTGTATACAGTATATCTTAATATAAAAGACAAATACAGTAAAAGCCTTGCTCTAGTATATACCCTTTGCACCAAATGGGTACTGAAGATTCTCTTTGTTTCATATTCTACTTTTATGTAAGCAAACAAACTGAATATTGATCAGTATGTTTAAGTTGATTATGCCAAAAATCAAGTAGGCTTTCCAAGAGTTGTGCAAAAATATGTACATGTGTAAGATATTTGATAATTGCTTTATGTGTGAATTCAGCCGACAGGCCTTGTTTTTGCACCCACCCTTTCACAAATCAAAGTCAGCTCGGTTGTTTCGCCTTACATCTGTGTTCAGAAGGTTTTTATTACTCATTAGCCTTCAGAGAAATTCACACATTTTCTACAGCATCCCAGACATTCGTTCTTTTCAAAGCAGTTTTAAACGTGGCACCGTATATATGATGGCGTACGCACTTGGAGCGGCCAGCTCTGTTGTCTGGATCTCTGAAGGGTAATGGAAGTGATCCTGATCTGTGCACAAGAGTTAAAACAGTCTCCGACGTGGACAGTTCACCTTGCTTCTTCAGGGAAAACTTTGTGAAATGCATTTTCTATGTGTCAAGATGAGAGTGAGAAAGAATCCAGAGCTTCAGTGAGTTGAGTTGCTCCACTCCAGAGCGAAGGCTTCTTTCCAGACAAAGTTATCTCGGTGATCTCTGCCACCCTCTCCACACTCCTCTTACGAATGTAAAGAAAAGATAAGTTATTAATAAAATGCTATTTTGTCTATATTTTCCACTTCTCATGTCTGATTTTTCCATTAACCAGCTTGCTGGTGTTTTGTCTGTGTCCACAGTAACACGTTTATGTAAGCGTCTTCTCACCCGCCATACAGTTCGGTGTTAACCAGCAGGCCAAGTCACGACAACAAAAACAATCACCATGAATCATGGGGCTGTTCACAAAGCTCTCACTATTCATGAATTACAGCACTACACACTTCTCCCACTTTACTTTCCAGTTCAGAATTAGCATGTCCTGTCACATGATGCTTGTGTAACAAAACACTGTGTACACCGCTCTCCATGACAATGATTCACAAACTTCAAAATGCTACTCAACAGGTTCAAGTGATTCCAGTCATGCTGTAAACAGCCCGACTGGTTTTTCCAGGTGCCGCTGTGCAATGAGGGCCGTGAGTTCACCAAGCATTCCTTTGGGCATCTCCTGAAAGCAGGGCCTCTGCTACAATCCGTGGAGTGCACCCAGAAATGGTGTTAGTTGATAGGGAGTGCAGTAGCATGTACCTGTTAAGACCTGGAGGCCTAGGAGAAGGGAGGAGGAGCGCTGTGTTCTCACACGTGCAGCAACTCGCTTCTCAGCTCAGCACAGATGTGTCTGATCTGCACCGACGTCCCCACACAGGCTGATTAACAGAATAAAGGATGTTACATCTGTGTGATGTGGGAAGAGAGAAAAGCAAACAATTCATCTCCGTACATCGCATTTACAGTTATAATGCAGCAATTTCAAAGAGCTTGTGTTGTCTGAGTGTGCAGCATGTATGTGCTTGCCTTGGAGTGTCGTCCTCAAGCTGAAGATCATTTTGCATAGTTCAACACAAGCAGCAGCATGAACATGTGAGCAGCAAAGAGTCCTCACATGTATTCCAGGTGGACAATACCTTTTTTCTCTTTTTCAGCATCTACTTATATTTCCCTTCAAGAGTATCGAAAATTAAAAATAAAATATCTAAAAATCTGGCAGGCAGGAAGTTAAGATGTCTTCTACAAAAACATCTAAAAGTAAAACTAAAAAGCAAATAAACAGTTTAAAAAAAACATTTAAATATCGAATAAATACGCAATTACAGGACAAAATAAGTGCAAAGTCTCTCTGATGTAGCCTTTGTAGGTATAGACCGGAAATCCAATCTGGCATGCATTTGAACAAAGCAAGTGAATCATTGGCCAAGTAACAAAGAACTGAACCTGCACACTCATGTCCTGACGTAAATGATTTATAAAAAGACTCCTGCAGTAGGTGCCAGCACTCTCCCCTTTGCCCACTTTCCAGTTCAGGTGATATTTTTCCGTTTCCTGGGTAATGATTTCATAATAGTAGACTCCTACAATCCAAGTGTAACAGCAAAGCACACGCAGTAACGAGCAGTGTTTGCTCCAACTCACTCAAATCTTACATGCTACATTGCCCACAAGGGTTTGTGTGACCAGAGGCAAAAAAAAAAGGAAGTAGGCAGTAGAAATTCCAAGTATACAGTGCTGTGTACATTGGTATTTAGTACAATTGCTCTTTCTGTGGGATGTTAAAGTAATATTTATTAGCATCACCACTCATTCTTTGTTTTCTTTCTGCTGCACAGGGTCATTGGGTTTGTAGGCTGGAAGAGTTAATGATCAGCGTAGCACAGGATTAGTCCAGAAACACTGTACAGACACAGACTGATAACATTCCTACCTAACACTAATCTGGGTACGGGTACACCTAGACCAGAACCAGTCAAATGTGTGTGTTATAGTTGCTGTGTCTGTGTTAGCCAGTTGCTTAACTACTGCATCCAAGGCCAAAGTTGTCCATATTTTATTTACCTGTGCCATCTCTGCAGCTGCCTGGCCATTGTCATAAAAAAAAAAAAACAGTACCTGATTTAAAGAATTGTATACTTGGATTAAATGATCTATTATATTAAGTAAGTCTTAAGTTCCTCTAATGAGCAGCTAATGCATTTACTGGACAAGAAGCCTCTACAAACAGTTCCAGTATCAGCTGAAACTTAAGAATGGTACGGCAGCAGAGGTGTCCTGTGAAGTTCAATGTCCTGCTCTTGGACACTGTGACAGCCTGAGAAGCTTTTGTTGTTACAATGGGCTGTGGTGATGTCATGGCAGGACCATGACTGACAGACAGGGCTATGCGTAGGGTATGCGTGACACGCTGAGCACCTCGGGGGCTCTCATGGCCGTTCTTCCTGTCTGCAGCTTGGTCATTCATGGCTTTAGAGCCAAGGATTAAAGGGCACAGGAAACTACCACTGCTAATTTTAGGCAGGCATGTAGATGGGCTTGGCAGACCCCATCAGCACCTTCATCACCACGGCATGATGGCTGTGACAGGGCAGGCCATACAGGGATCTGGAAACACGTATGGCTGGGTCACGGCGAGGGCTGCCAGGGAGGTCGGCATGTGGACATGTGGCAGGATGACTGATAGGTGTGGAGTTAAATGTACAGTTGTGAGGGGAGAGTGAGCAGGCCTTGAGACCAGAAATAGCACCGCAGTAAAAAACACAAGGGTCTGCACTGGTTTGGATGTTCGACAGGATTAAAGTCAAGTGTTGAGGCTCATCAGGTGACGATACAAACTTCAGGCAAAGCAGCAAATGACTCTGGTGGACTGGTTAGTGACAGATATGCTGTATATCTGAAATAAGTAATGCGTTATTTTATTTTTTATTAGTAACCACACTTATGCACCGTGCTGCATCATCATCACTGTGTGTAAACTCAACTTCTACCTCTATTATCAGCAGTGGGACTTGCAGAAACATTGATAGAAGTTTTTTTCCTCCTACACACATTTTTTTTTTTTAGAGTAGAGTAAAATAAAATAGCCAGTTACAAGTGAGATCCTGATATCACCATGTTGAGTATTGAATAATAACAACCCAACTGCTATTTTGGCTGGAGAATGAGATTGTTCAGTTTTTGTAGCAGAAATGGCTCACGACTCCAGGTGCTTGCTAATAACGCCGTCCTCCAGTTGGAGCACAGCTACGTTGCCAGTGCGTGGGGAGTTTTTGTTCCAAACAGAGCACAGGCCAGAAAGTAACTTCTCAAAGTCTGAACTCAGCACCTGGACAAGAAACTGTTGAGTTGCTGGCACTGATCAAATGTCCAGTCAAAGACTTCTCTTATTTTGTGTACGCGGCATCAAAACCAAAGCTTACTCCCAATTATATGCTGCAAAGTAACATGCAAATGTATGAAAAAGGCCATATCTGCTTTATGATTGGATATGGACATGATATCCAGCTGCAGGCTCAGCGTGGAGCACCACTGCCCCAGTTCCCACTGGCTTTTTGGCCATGAAAAAATCAAGCTAAGAGGTTTCAGGGCTAAATTTGGCGCGCCTGCTAATCCTCTGCTAATGATTCCTGTCCCTCTTACCCTCAAGCGACAGCGTGTTGACAGCAGCCTCCACCCCCTGCATCTCTCCTTCTTCCATCCATCCTTCCATCAGCTCCCCCAGCACCCAGCACCCAGCACCACCCGCCCACCCTCCAAATCCCCCACCCACCTGTCTCATGTCACATTGCTTCCTTCTCATCCACTCCAGCAATTTCCTGTTGCCCTCACAGATCCTGTTACAAGTTCCAAAATTGCAAAGGCAGACACACACACATACACACTGGCTACCAGCTCATTCGCAAGACACATACACAAAACACACACACACACACACACACACACACATGCACACTCCCTCTTGCATGCCAGCCATGCTATCAGTTCCACTGCCAATCCTCACAATCTCATCTCTTACACCATCATGCTTTCCTACTCTCGCTCTTTCCTGTGTATGGTGCACTCTCTCTCTCTCTCTCTCTCTCTCTCTCTCTCTCTCTCTCTCTCTCTCTCTCTCTCTCAAACCAGATTATTAATCCAGCTCTGAGAGCAGGCTGTGACCAAAACCTCATCGGAAGCAACAGATGGAACAGCTCACAAAAAAAAAAGAAAACAACCCCCACCCCGCCCCTCCTTTCAAAACCCCCCCAACAAACTAAAAACAACAAAAACCTCCCAAACACTTCCTGTCAGTGGATTTGCACCGATACAAACACACACTCCCTCTCTTTCTCGCTCAAACACTGCCAGCCCATAACACCTCTCCCGAATAGTTATGATAACGTGAGGGCTGGCCTCTGCCCATATGTTGTTAACCTTCACAGTGATCCTGTTTGTGTTCAAAGGTGCAAATGAAGGTTAACATTAGAAAGTGTGTGTGTGTGTGTGTGTGTGTGTGTGTGTGTGTGTGTGTGTGTGAAACCACCTCCCTGAAAAAACATGGCACTTTTTATTTTAAGAGGTTTTGAGGTGTTTTTAAAAGTGAGACTCGGTTGCAGTTAGAGACACACAAGGGGTGTGTTGGTGTGAGAGTGAGGGATGAGGTGTGTGTGTGTGTGTGTGTGTGTGTGTGTGTCAGAGAAGTTGAAAAGATTTGTGAGCTGGCAGGTTGTAAATTTTCTTCTAATAGGTCAGCAGGCAGTTTGCTAATTAAAAAGCATATCATTTCTTTGCACAGCTGAGAGCCGTGTGCATGCGTCAGCGTGCGTGACAGCCCTGCCTCGCTTTATTAATTCATGGGTTTATCCAAAATTGCATCCCTGTTCATCCATAATGTATCAATGCCATGAATAGATCAACCTCTCCAACACAGAAGGTGTGTAACAATGGAGTCAGCTGATTACAGGGTTTGATTCATACAGGGATGAATACACTCGAGATATTTTTAACAAAACAGAAAAAAAGATCCTCATTTGTGCTTTTGAAAAAATGAATGCTCTTCACCATTTATAGCTCTATTTTTGAGTTTTGTGCAAAATGCAGACACAGCACAGGGTCATACTAACATACATGTACTGTAACTTCTGTTTTATGTCGTATTAGCTGCTCTTCAAATTGGCTGTACTTCATCATTTCTCTGTATTTGGGATTGTGTTTTATATTGTTTGTTGTTTGTACAGGCTTTTTAATGTGACCCTGATGTTATTATGAAGAGAGATAAATGGTCACAGTGCCTTTTTTTTTCTCATGTCGTTTCTGTAGCTCCACACACCTTTAATTCATTTATTATGTCTTGTGCAACTTCAATATATGTATTTACATTTTATTTCAATTTCAGCAGCGTCATGAAGGCCTCTAGCCAAAATGCTCAGGTTTCAGCGTGTTTGTAGTACACTTTATGACACAAAGTGTTCTTCCCTCTTCATCAGATAAAAAAATGACATTCATGTTTCTACAGTACAATATCATGGCTTGTAAAAGATAAAATTGCTGTAAATGGGTTCAAACATGCAAAAATATGACTGAAAAATTTAGTATATAAATTCCCTTATCTCTTATCACTATGAGACTAAACCAAGGATTCAAAAGGAACAAATGTGGAACATGGTTAAATTAATTGGTTCCAGATCCTGTCATGCTTCACCCCTCCACCTTTCTTCAGGTTTTTGCTCGTGTACGTCACCTGATCTCCCCAGCACCCTGTCTCACCTGTTCTCTATTTGCCAATCAACCTGCCCAGAGCCTCTGTGCTGTTTGTGCTTCAGTATTTCAGCCTGTTCTGAGCCTTGTTAACAGGCTGACAGATGTTGCTTGACTGAAACCTGTGCCTGGTATGCTACCTGCCAATTTCTTGCCTTCAGATTTTTACTTATTTTTTCTGCTTAAGGTACATGTGACTGGCTAACTGCTGCTGAGGTCTAGTCCAACGTGGCCGTGTTTGTTTGGATCCAGAGCCAGTTTTCATCATTCAGGACAAGCCAGTGTTGATTTGGACCAAATTATTATTAGTTGAACTGTTTCTCTGTATGTTAAGAGATAATTAGTGATGTCTAACACTAGATGGAGGTCCACAGGTCAACCATGAGACACCAAGAGACGTATCTGTTGTTGCTGAAATAAACGTACACTTCTGCTCACAGCCTGGTGTCATGTCACGGCCTCTCGGAGAACCCCGCTGTCACTCTCAGATATCATCACACACAAACCTCCTGTGGCTGTGTTTGTTTGACGGCTCACTCTGAGTGAACTCTCAAAACCTGCTCCAGTTTTTCCTCTGATCTGTTTTCTCTGTTCTTGTACCTGTGCATTCACAGTGCAGTCTAAAGCTTTTGGGATAAGCAGACATTCTTCACTCAAACTGAAACATTTTCAAGTTGCAGTGTTTCAACACAGTTGTTGCAAATTCATCTCGTGTTCATTCATAACCAACCAAGTCTTTTCAAACTATCTTCTCTGTCGTCTTCTGCTCGTAAACACCCTGTGTAGGTTCCAGATTAAATAAATTCCAACATGGTGTCTGATTTCAGGGAAGGCTGGAAGAAAATGTGGTTTTCTGAGGAGACCCCACCCTCAGCAGCTGGCTCTGTGGAACTGGAGATAGGTGAGAGCAAAGGTGAAATGGGCTGTGTAACCTGTGCTTAATAAAAGCAGTAAGATTTTTGCTTTGTCTCCTCAACCATGTTGGAAATGTTGTATTTTTAATGGCTGTATCCGTAACAGTTGCCTGAATGAGTTTAATAAAATAAGTCTTGGCAAGTGTGTTCATAAGCTGTGTGCTTCAGACTGTTTGCATTTTGTGTATGTGTGTAAGAAAATGTCTGTGTGGAAGTGATTAGATGTTTCCTGTTCCCCCAGGACTGAAGTACCTGCGTCTGGCCCTGCGCAAAGACAGTTACTTGGTCTTAGTCCAACGCGGTCAGCCGGAGCATGGACCCAGGGCAGCTCTGTTCAAGTACAGTCTTTTGAAAAAGAATTTGGACTAAAACATGGGTGCACTTTGTTCTATGGATTCTAACGAACAAAACGATATGCGACACTCCATGTTTGAGTACACGTATGAAGTAACACGACAGAAAGGTAAGAACCAGCCTGCTGTACTGTATTTGTACTGTTGTTAAATATTAAGAAACTGTAGTCGCTGTGGTTATTCAATCCTAAATTGCTTTATACCATTTGAATCGTGAGACTTTAAGCTTTTATTAGATATAAAATTTGTTAGACTGTATTCAAATTTATCCGACGATCTTTGGTGAAATATCTGGACATACTTTGGACTAACTTTGGGACCGGATCTGGTCCTGGGGCACCTAAAAGGTTAGAAAATGGCCGGCCTTGCCAGACATGAAGAACAACCTTTTCAGGTGCAGGAGAGGACTAAAACATTACTACCATTTCAGAGGAAGGCTAAGAGGAGGACACAGGTTAAATTTATGTCACAAAAAGAAATTAAAATCACATGACCTGAATTCCAGGTTCTGATGAATTTGGGATGTCTCACAGTTTTTTTTAAAAGTAAAGAGAACAGTAAGAAGATTGATCTAATCCCTTACCAAGGCAGGTCCTTAAAAAGGAAGTTCATCTAGACAAATAATAAAAATATATAAAAACACAAAGACCATATCCTTATCTATCATAGAAATATATAGCTCTGTATGGAGGGTGGGATCTCTCAATATACAGCAGCTCAGTTTTGAATTCTAGTACATGTAAGTGTTTTGATGTGTGCACATCTGTGAAGCAACGTGAATTATTAAATGTGTCTCTGTATTGGACTGTGAATAGACCACCAGGACCCAGTAAACTCAGAAGAAATAGTCCCCCTGCTCCCACCTGGACCGAGGAGAGCCACAGGAGGAGGAGGCACACATGGATCAGCTAAAAGACAATGTCAGCTCAACATTCAAGTAAGGAAAATCTGCAAAGACTGGGGGAAATGATCAAGCTGAAATTCATACAGTGGTTATAACACTGAAGGATATAAATCTTAATCTTCAAATTTAAAGTCCCATTCCTTGATGTTTAAGGTTAAAATTTGGCATTTGCTCAGAGAGTATTAAGATTAGAGGAAATCCACTGGGTCATTATGGATAAATAAGGTATTGGCCCGGTATATTAACTGGGGTAGAAGCTTGTTCTGAGTCAAGATAAAGGTTTGGCATCCACCATAAAGTTTATAGAGATCAGGAAAGTCTTTCAAGATGATCATTTGGTTAAGCTCAGAATCTAGTTCCTTGATTAGGGTTAAGTATCTGGTCATCTGAAATTAACCCCACCCACATGTTGTGGTTAAGAAAAAGGTTTGATCTGGGTGCTCTCAGTTTACCAGATGACCTTATAAATACTGAAACTAGAACAACCATTTATAGTTTTGTTTCCTCCTTCTTGTGTGTTGCAGTTTCTTTTCTTGTGAAAACTGTCTCCATGTCACATGGGATTCGTTCCATTGGTCCTTCTGTGGACATAATTTAAAGGGCAGTTTTGTCATAAATGTTTTCATAATCACTGTTCTGCACTTTACTCAGACTAAACCTTGCCAATCAAAGAGTTTGTGTTGCTGTCAATACGAATGCAGTTTAAACGGTTTTACTGGTTAAATGAGACTGGACTCCAGGCAGATGGCACTTTAAGAAAAGAAGCTGACCATTAGCAAACTCAAGCTTCACATCAGCACTGTAGACAATAAATCTATATTTGGCAGCTGCTGTTGACTTGGGTGTGGAGTGGAGAATGTAAAAGCATGTATAACTATGGGAGAAGTTATTTTACGGTTCTACTTTTACTGTTTAGCGAATGCTTTATAAATGGTTCTTGAGGTGAGAAATAACTTGGGTGCAAAGGCACTGCAGCTGCTGCCAAAATCAACAAAAGGTGGAATCTAAACTCGTTCCTGAAAGGCTGTGAAGCTTGTGACAAAAGTAGTTGCAATGTTCAGATTGCTGGGTTTCTTTTTTTCTGACAACATTGCAGATGTGCCCTCAGATTTCTCAGATCCTCACCTCTACACCATCAAACCTACCGAAATGTCACCTGACGAGCTGTCGGTGACAATAATAGTTGGACCATTCGTATATTGGAATTGCCTCTTTATAAGCTGGTGGATATGCTTAGATGTCTTCATGACACCCACTTACCAATCCCTTCAGCACCCTCATCGCCCATCTCCCACTGTGATCCCTGTGTGAATCAGTTGGATTTGCAGGGGGCTGATATAGTTGGCTGTCAAAAGCAGCACGTGCTAATGTGAACTGTCCCAGATGCAGGCGAACGGATAACGGAAACCATCCAATTATCATGGTCTGTATCATAACAGGCTTTTACTATTATATGCATCTGTGCAGTATGGGGTTGTTGTAAGAGCGTGTGTTTGATTGGAAAATTATTGTTTCAAATTCTGAGTCCAGAAGACTTCGGCTCTTTTTGTTGTATTATCACATCCAAACCAAGCAAACTGAACATAGTCAGTCAACAAGCAAGATGAGGGTGTACTTTTATGGTCCAGTGGACATGCCCTGTGATGGACTGGGGACCTGTCCAGGGTGGACCCCTTCCTTTTACCCAAAGAGAGCTGGAATAGACTCCAGCAGATCCCTGGGACCCTGGTTAGGAATAAGTGGGTCTAGATAATGGATGGAAGGATTCATGCACCAGAGTCAGGCTGACACCTGACACCAGGTGCTGGACACAAGTGACGCTATGCTAAAAGTGTAAATGAGAAAGGAGGGCAACAGACAACACAGGGAAAAAAAATAATCAGGATCAGTTAAGTGGGTCTGATAGCAGGTCTGACTGTGTAGGCGTGATGTGATGTTTGCTTGCCTTGTTTCTCTCATATTGTCATTTTTATAACAGCCTTTAAATGATGATGACTATTTATACTCCTCTTGAGTTGGCTGCGTGGGCTCAATAGAGACAGCGCTGATGATTCATGGCCGTTACAGACTGCCTTTTGTCAACCACCGCTTCTCTATCCTGCAGCTCCCATCTCTTTCTTTGCTTCTCTGTTCATATCTCTCATCTCTTTTCTCCTACAGAGCAATAATAGAAAGATCACTGCAGTCACTTCAGGTAGAAGCTGGGTGGGCGGAAGGACTTGTTGATTCAAGGTTTATGAAGGAGCCAAAGATAGTTTTTGAGGGAACGGTTTCATAAGTGTACAGTCTGACTCACGGTGAATGGAAAGGAAACAGGCTAAGGTGCAGTGTTTGCTTTTTTTTTTTTTTTTTTTTTTTAAATCTGGGTAGAAGGCCGACGAGTTGGGTCACGCTTCGTTGGTTTGAACTTATTTAAAGACGGGACAAGACAAGCTCTTTCATATTCTGACCGTAAGCTTTTCTTAATGTAATTAACTCAAAGAATTAAACATTTGCACCATGCATTTACATCTCGATAAATATATGAGAACCAAACTATCATACACCATTCAACAGAGTCAATACTTGTCTGCTTTTAACACAAGTGCGTGAAATATATTGGGTTAATTCAGGCTGTGAAGGATCCACCAGCTGAAGCCTTCGTTTCATGAGAGTGGTGATAATTAAGTCTTATTTACTTGTGCTTTCATTATTTACCTGCACATGTTGTGTCTTTCTGGCTGAGAATTCAGGTAAAACATCTAGAAATTTAAGTCTGAACATAATCAAGAAAGAAGTGTGTGTGTGTGTGTGTACGTGCAATTTTCCTCCTCGTCTCCTGCCCTTGTATTAGTGAAACTATAATAACATGCTAGTCAAGTGCTCCCTTCTGTTTTGTGCTGTTTCCCATCATCAGTGTCCGCCCACAGCAGGTTGTTGGCATGTTGAGGAACAGGAAGTGGAAGTGGGTGATTAAGACAGATCCAGGCCTTTCCTGCCCAGTGTTTCCACCACAGGTATGACTAATAGTGCTGACACAACTGTGCTACTTCAGTGACAGAGCAGGGGGAAGAGAGCTAATAAGGGAGACAGTGGGAGGAAACAGCACTTCATCCCTTCACCATCCCAGCACACTTCAACTATTGGCTGATAAACAGAATACTTCACAGGATCACTGACATCTACCAAAATAGACACCGTATGTGACACACACACTGTACATGATGCTCCTGTGAAGGTAATCCTATCATGCTGCAGCTGTAACTGGTCACCTCTGGGTGTTTTTTGTTGGTAGTAATAACACTGTGCTCCTGGTCCGTTGCTCTCTATGCTTACAGTTTGACTAATTACTATTGCATGTCTCTTCTTGTGCAGTGAGGGATTATTACCAACACTCTACCCTTCAAATAATAATGGTTGGGATAATAGTAGACCCAGTAGACGAGTAGATTTTGCATCAGCGATGTTGGAGACTAAATAGCTTCTGTGTGGATTGTTCTGTTGATGTAAACACCATGGGGCAGTCAGCAGGTAGACTGACAAAAATCAATCAATACTTTCTGACTTTCATTTAGTTTTTCTGTCTTTAGTGGTCCCTTGTTTGAGCAGCCACACTTTATAGTTTTGTACAAGAGAAATGATAAATGTCCAATGACAGACTTGTTCTTGAACCATGCTTCTGTTTGAATCTTGTTAATTAATCGTGCTTGGTATTATATTAATCATTTTTTTTCTTTTTTCTATCCTCTTTGAATCACTATTGTGAGACCAGTGGTTGACAGATAAATACACATCATATTCAACCATTAGCAGGCAGCAGCTTAAAATGGGGGGAAAAAAGACACCAGGGCAGAGACAGAGTCCGTCCTTGATCTGAATGAACCTTTGCTTGCTGTCTTTGAATGAGATGAGCACGGTAAAAGGAAGCTTTTTAGTAGCTTTTCATTCTCAGAAGGAATGTATAGGTCAGCTGTACTCCAAAGCACCAATATGCAGGTTTTTATTGCTCTATACTGAGCTGCTGACTCCTTCCCCTTTAGCTTTCAAAGACTTAAATGAGAAACACACTTCTCTATGAAAAGCTACAGTGTTGGTTCCCTCAAATGTGTTTGAGTAGACTCTCTGTAACACAGTGGTCTCATCATCATAAGATTTATCAGTGGGCTTCTTTTAAAATAATCAGTCGGTGTAATCGGTGACTAGCCACGACTAGAACAATATGTCAGTCATTCAGATCAAAACAGTCATGACATGAGTTATTGCCTTTTTTATACAATTGAGTATTTTGTATATAGAAGACCTACTGTACTGTATGATCACTGCTGCTTTGTGACATTTCTTTAGGGTTTTTGAGGGTCTCAGGACAGAAAATGTGATAACTGACTTGGAGACAATAAATATAGAAAAGGGGAAGTGGCTTTAAAAAAACAATATACTTAGAATTTAAACAAGACATGGATAGTTTTACAAAGTATGATAGGATGACATTTTTCTCATTAGGTGGACTTAATTTGTTAAAAAAACATCACCAGCTGCTTCTAAGATCTTCACACCTAAAGAAAAAAACTGAGTTTTAACAGCTACCAAGGCACGCTGACTTTCTTTCCTTCTGTTTATGTCTAAAAATAACTAAGGCAAAGATATTGATTCCTTTTATGGTATTTACCCAGTTCATATACTTTCTTCACACTGCATAAATAAATGTCCAATTATTCATTTAGTCCATAGATGTATCTGTCTCTGTAGTGCCCATTAATTCTATTGCACGTTTGTCTTCCAGATACTGGAAACAACTCTGCATAGGTTCACAAAGACAGCTGTTCCTTCCCTTATTTTCCTTTACCAGCATTCAGTAAAACACCTTGAAATGTGGTATTCCTCTTGTCCTCACTCTTGAAAAGGGCTTTGTGCACATAAACACAGCAGCCATCCTCTCATTAGAGTTGAGGAGGAAGTCCATTAACGAACGGCAGGGGCCACGCCGGATGGCAGAGCCCTGGCACTTGATGAAAGGTGGAGGCTCAGGAGCCGACAGAGGCTTGTAAATATTTTAGTATGCCTTATGTAATGTTTTCCCTGGGTGTGCCACCTCCCCTATACATGCTAAACACTTAACTTTACGCCTCGCCTCTTTTCATAATGTCTGATCATTGATTCCTGAAGGAGGAAGGTCAGAGGTCAGTGTCAGATGCACAGCTGGAGATGGCTGAAGGTTCAGTGTCTGGACCATGTCAGCAGGGTGGATGGATGTTCAGCAATACAGACTCTAAAGAATAATTCCACCCAGTTAAACCATAAGCAGTTTTCTGTCTTTTCTTAAAGTGTATTATTGTTATCATTAGGTTTAATGCATTAACGCATTTATATGCCCCAAAATAGCATTTCCTTATTTAGTTCTCCTTGCGTTTAAGTTCCACTTATATTATATATAATCTAAATATTAATGTTAATACATGCCCACATGCTGCAAATATTGTTCTATCATGTTAGAAAAGCTATTTCTGGGGTTTATAGGTGTAAATAAAATAACTTTATATGTTATATATAGAAAGTTACTGCTCTTCGAGGCCTTTGTGCCCCTTAGACATGCTTGACGTCCAGCTATCTGGTTTGTTTAATTAGGTTTTATATATAGATAAAGCTGAGTGTCATCTGCATAACAATGATAATTAATACACTGCTTTCTAATATCATTGCCTAAGGGAAACATTTATAAGGTGAAGAGAAATGGTCCTAGCACAGAGCCTTGTGGAACTCCATAATTAACGTTCGTGTGCGTGGAAGTTTCATCATGAACATGACCAAACTGGAATCTATTTGATAAATAAGATTTAATTATTTAGCAGCACTAAGAGGCCAAATAGAGAGATGAGTCCATTGTCTGAGGCTAAGAGAAGATTGATGGTGACTTTTAACAGTGCTGTTTCTGTACTATGATGTGCTGTAAATCCTGACTGAAAATCTTCAGATACTTCATTCCTGGTCATAGTCACCCAGGCCTGACCTTTTCTAACTAGGAACAAATTATTATAACATTTAATAAATGCACAAAAGCAAAGAACCACCTGATGTTAGGCAGAGGGCAGTGGCTTGTTGCAACTCTCTGAGTACCTGAGTGCTACAGAGCCTTCCACAAATCGTGGTTTCTCACCAAAATGTGCTGTTAAATGCATAAAAGCACAGTGCTTCCAAATCCGTGACGACCTGGCACTTTTCACAGGACAGAAAATGTCAACTTCTGAAATTTAGTTGATTATAACTGGTAAAAGTAATGACAGTATTTATACATATATTTTACCATCTGTTACACCTACATTTACTTATGAAATTCCTGTGCTGGATGTAATCAGACAGGCAGACGGGCACCGGACTTTCAGCAGAAATGAAACTCTATAACCTCTGACCTGCTGTTTTTCTTTGTAACTGGGGCAAAGTCTGCCACAGCCCTCTGACTGAGCTTCGGTCTGTTGGACTAACACTTAGGTGAAAGGTAAGAAGGGGAAATGTCCTGCAATCAATATCCTCTCTGTGTCGATGACTCACCCCTTCTGTCGGAATCCAGACATGTTAGACCAAGGCTGGATTTAAGCAGATCTAGCGAACTGCTGCCTTATTATGCTGATGGAAAGAGGATTTTGGTAACACACACTAGGAAGGACATAAGCAGATTTTCTCTCTGCACACTTTAAATGTCACAATGAACACTTCCTGAGAAATTGGGTCCCTGGATATAGACAAGACCATTTTGACTTGTTTTACATCTCTTCATAGTCGCTTTGTACCTACATTTACCTGTTTTGTTTTTGTTGTTTCAAATTTTTCATATTTTGGTTTTCACTTTGCAGCATTTGGGATTGTTTTCACATTGTTTTTATTCAGTGTCTGTTCTTAGTGGTTTTGTATCTCCTTGTAGCTGTCTTTCATCCATGTCTTACAGTCCCTTCTCTAGGGCCCCCTGAACCCTTGGGCCCCTGGGCCTACAACTTTATTTTTGAATAAATTAGTCCAAAGTTTTAGGAAATATGGTCAACACCACTCTCATATCTGTGTTAGGTATGAGGCCTGAGCCAGGCAGTCATTAGCATAGCATAGAGATTAGAATCAAAGTAATACTGTAAAAAAAAAACAAAAAAAAACCTACAAACCCCACAGAGGCTCACTAATTAACATGTGGCATCTCATCTGTTTAATTGAGTCTGTCTAACAAACATCTGGTTAATATCAAACCGAGAATAGTGAGTCAGACATCGTAGCAGCCATATGATGCTATAATAAATATCCAGTAAAAAGGAAGCAAGTGGGTCGACCCATCTGTTACTCCAGGAAAGAGCACCGGCTCAGATATCATGTGTCTGGTTTATTCACAGCTGGTGATTGAGACTTCTTACTTATATGTACATGACACCCCCCCCCCCCCCAACACCTCCCATACAGGTACAGACTGTCTAGTTTTTCTCATGATAAAATTATCGTGGGAGGAAAATTGCAAAGACAGAAGTTAAGCTAGTGTCATGACAACAGACAAAGAAATAAACCATAATCCAGCTTCTTACTGGTAAGGTGTGTGTGTGCGCATCTGTGTTTGCTCATACTTGCACACAATTGTACAGATGATTCCCATGAAATCCTAGATGGCAGGTTGGTGTATTACTTCCTTCCTTCTCACACAGAAGAACAAACATGCAGAGACACATAAGCTGTGGACACACAGTCACTGAGATGGGACGCACACACCGGTTGTACAGCTGAACCTACATTTATATGAGCAGGAGACACACACAGAACAGTTCATTTTATGATTTTTATTACTGTCAGTCGCAACTGACTCTCTCTCTCTCTCACACACACACACACACACACACACAAAGTGAGTGCCACCTGCCTGGCCCTGACCCCTCTACTCCTGTTTTACAATGCACGAGAAGTGTTAGATCGCCTTGGCCCCTCGTTCAACTCGGCCGAATTGATTCTAAGGAGTGAGTCGGAGGATGACAGGCAAGCCGGCAGACTGATGGGCAAACAGAGTTCAGCTTCCATGGTGGTTTTCTTCTGGTCAAGGTGAAGTAGCTGGTTAGTGAAGTAACAGACACATTAACCTGCTGTAACCACTTTATGTATTTAGAACAGAAAAATGCTGTTCAAAGTCGTACATTAGTTACAGTCTTTAGAGCGATACTACACCTAAAATCAGTTTATTTAGGAAGAAGCTTGTATTTTCCTTCCTCACAGCTAAACAGCTGTGGTTAACTGGAATTCATTTAAGTACCAACAGATTTCAAAATGGACATGTTGTCTTGGCAGATAAAAGTATCAAAACATCCAGAGAAACTTCTCAAAGCACTCCTGCAACACAAGCCCCTTCTCTGCTGTTCACCCAAACAGTCTTATTTCCCTGCCAAAGCAGTATCACAACATTTCTGTTATAATAAAATGAATCACTAAGTAATAGAGTGAGGTATAATGTGTTGTGATTGGCCAGAATTTAAGGATTGTTGAGAAAACTGTTGTTTTACTTTGGTTTGACTTATGCAGGTAGTTCATACATCCATTTCATGCTTACAGACAGTAGGTTGGGATCCAGGGCCTGCAAACCAACACACATTCATTTAACTTTTAGCTTGTGTTCAAACCTTTTTTTAAATTTTATTTTTTTGTGTGTGCTGAGCAAAATGTGTCATAAACGCTGAGTTTTGAAAACAGTCGTATATTGAAAGTTGCATCACTTGCTTGTCCAGATTCTTAAGGCTTTTTGGATTTTTCTCCAGATTTAAATCAGGAAAACCTTTCTAACGTTAGGCTGCACTTTCTGGCTAAGTTTTTTTATTTCTTCATTCAGCCCTGATGCACTGATGCATCCTGCTGAGTAAATGCTTCAGCAAGGGTAAAATATGTAATAAAGTAGTTTTATATTCTTTTCTTTTTACAGTGAATGTGTAGGACCGCTTTCTAGCATGTAGGAGCAGGGCAGAAAAGAATCTGGGGTAACACCTGTTCAAGTAATCCAGGACTACACCCACAGCTTCCCAGAAATGCTAAAATATCATCCCACACTTTTCTCTCTTTTTTCCCACTCGTCTCCTCCTCTGCCCCGTTCAACCCCACGGGCTGGGAAACGGAGAGCCGAGAGCGACAGCTGCACTTTAACTGCCCTGGGAGGGGGCATCATCAGGGCGGGTCCACTACAGAAAGGGGCAAAGAGAAGGAAATAAGGAACTGAAAATAAATTCTTTCCGAACAAGACGGAGGAGGGGAAAGTGAATGAGTCAAAAGGTCACAGAGGTTTCACCTCACCTGCGAAGTCAGCCCAGCTAAGAGTGTGAGGAATGGGCAGGAGCCTGCAAATGTTTCAACACCTTTTACATTCAGTCTGATCAAACATCACTGTTGTCTTAGATTCTATGGAAAAATACAGATTATATATGTGAAACAAAGCAGTGTCATACGTGGCCTTTTGTCACCTTTAGTCTTCTATCTTTTCTCCTCCAAAAATGTCATTCTGTAATTTGTGAGACATAGAGCCAGAGGTTTTTCTTATCTATGGTGAAACCACAAATACCTGCACAGTAATGTCAACACAAGAAAATCTGAGTTACAGCACCAAAGGAATTAAATCCTGACTTTACTGCCATACTTTACTGGCAACGCATCTTTGCAGTTTTGGAAGTACTCTGTTTAGTCAAGTATTTTACTTTACTCTACTGTAAGTGGCTACTCCACTACATGTGGACTAGGTGTACTGTGTGTAACCCTGCATGCCATCGATCTGCACAAAGGCCTTATGGGGCCCCAAAGAGGGTGGGACTATAGAGAATGGATGAAAGCAAGGAGGACGGAAAAGTGGGAGTGTAACAGATCCCCTCCCCCTACAAAAAAACCCTCCAATGAAGGGCTGATTTCATGCTGAGTGAAAAGCAGAGAGGACAGAGCAGGGAAACACTTTGAATCGACGAGCGTGTGAAAGTGTGCTTCCATGTTCTGTGAGTTTGTGAAACCCTGAGTGTGTGGGAGTAACTGGAAGTGTTGGACTGAGCCACTGAAAGGTGTCAAATGCTTTTGTGTGAAACAGAGGAGGGATTAGTGGCAAGACAATGCAGGGCAGTAATCCCTGCTTTTCCATTCCTTCCTCCTTCTATCTTCCAATGTCTGCTCCTTTTCGTGGTGCTGTTGTTTCTGCATGTACAACTGTGAGAGAAGGCTAAGTCCCAATGAGAGAGAGTGACTTACTGAAGAAGGTTATCAGAGAGACGGGGGCATTTAGGAACGAAACGATAACACATATGTGGTCCTGACAATTTAACTTGCTATTTAGAGTGTTGACCTATATTTTTGTCATGTGACAGTGGCAGACCCTCGTCAGTGTCCATTAAAATTTTCAAGCAAGAAAAATCCCCAGCAGACAGCCACGAAATTAAAAGGCTGCTTGTTTAGTCTGCCATATCCACAATTGCACAAACTGACTGTGGTTTCTTCTGGTCTCTGCAAACAAAGTCTCCAGTATGACAACAACAGACCAAATCCAAGCAAGAACATCAGAGCACCAGCTGCAACTTTTTAAATTACTCATATGACTAGTTGTTTTTCCATCCCCTGGTTAATCTGCACCAGTTGATTGAGGCTTGGGTGGTGCGCTCGTTAAGCCAAAGTGCAACACAGCCATGCACAGTTAGGGGTTCATTTGGAAAGTAATATGAAATACTGACAGTCTCAAAGTCTACGTTGCTGCCAGAGGCCTTCCATCAGCACTGAGGTAACACTGGAGTGCTGATAACACTAGCAGGTCAGTTTGGAAAACTGAGGCGGTTAGATTAAAGGTCAGGGGCTTCCTGCAGGCTGTGAGGGTGTGTTTGTCCTGTGGTCCATTCATTCTACTGCTGGTGGGGTCAGCCTGGGTCACGGTGGGGTTAGAGGTCAACGTTTGAGTTGACAAAAGAAAAGAATTTAAATGGGGAAGATGGGCAGACAAGACATGGTGACTGCTCTGTCATGGCTCACAGGAGCTGAATACAGTCTGGTCTCTTTAAGTCTATGTGACAGGTTTATAAATGTTCACAGTCTTTAACTAAACAGGGTGTCAGTGAAACACCAGTAGTCTTGAAGGTTTGCACTTGAGGAAATACAAATATTCTAGGAGTCCATTCATTTCGTTCTTACTGGGAGTTGGAATTGAATTTCAATCTCAGATATTTTGGACAGTTTCCTTCTAAGAAATATGGCTTCGAATAGCTGCAGCAGTTTTGTTGTGTCTTGTTTGTAGCCACTGCACATTAGTCACCAGGGTTTTGTTCAGGTTTATGTAAGTGTGCAGTGGTAACACCCTGGTTTGCTACTGATATTGTCTCTTTCATTAAGCTCCTGGTAAGGCAGCGTTTCTTTAAACTATATATCCTATTATCATGCTCAGTGTTGCTAATATATTTAACCCTTTTATTCAAAAACGGCTCCAGTCACATCTGAGACAGTGACCAGGACAGTTTTCATGGGTTAACAGGTTTTTGTCCAACTGAACTTTACAGTATTTTTCTCAGCCTGACTTTTACTGGTTAGACTTGACATGTGTTCAGTGAGCCACAGCAAACACACATTTAGTTTACAGCTGTAACAAGTGTGAGTGTGAAATACAGCAGAACGTTTTCAAAATGTTAATAAATGGATCCACACGTTGATGGATCTACAAACTGGATCCACACGCTGATGGATCCACACGCTGATGGATCTACAAACTGATGGATCCACACGCTGATGGATCCACACGCTGATGGATCTACAAACTGATGGATCCACACGCTGATGGATCCACACGCTGATGGATCTACAAACTGGATCCACACGCTGATGGATCCACACGCTGATGGATCCACACGCTGATGGATCTACAAACTGGATCCACACGCTGATGGATCCACACACTGATGGATCCACACGCTGATGGATCCACACGCTGATGGATCTACAAACTGGATCCACACGCTGATGGATCCACACGCTGATGGATCCACACGCTGATGGATCTACAAACTGGATCCACACGCTGATGGATCCACACGCTGATGGATCCACACGCTGATGGATCCACACGCTGATGGATCTACAAACTGGATCCACACGCTGATGGATCCACACGCTGATGGATCCACACGCTGATGGATCCACGCGCTAATGGATCTACACGCTGATGGATCTACAAACTGGATCTACACGCTGATGGATCTACAAACTGGATCCACACGCTGATGGATCTACAAACTGGATCCACACGCTGATGGATACCAATGGATAATGCTTGATCTTGTACTAAGATCAAGTATTTATTCAAATAATGCACAACACAGTTTATCACCCAGTGATTTTGAACTGTGGCTAAACTTTTGAGGCGTGGCAGTATGTAACTTTAGCGAACAGAGGGAGCAGGGATGAGGAGAAAGAGTAGATGAAAGACCAGTTCTAGGTGCAAGAAAGTGTGGAGTGCAGGTGGACAGCTTGATGGCATGCTGCTGAGAGGTCTGCCATATTTGGGGTTCACAGCAGAGGCAGCAGGTAGAAGTGTTGGTGAGTGTAGGACACACTGATGTGCATCCACAGGTAAACTGTCAAAATTTACCTCTAAACCAGAATACTTCCAAAAAGTGGATAAATCAGAAATGGCATCTTGTGGACATATTCCTGCGGCAGTTTTTCTTTCTAAAACATTCTTCCTGCTTGGTGTCTATAAACTCAAACCCAGTCACCTTTTTTTTTTTTTGGGAGCAATATGTACTTTTTGTTCAAATTCACTTGTTCTATTCAGAAAAGCAAAACAAAATAAAAAAAAACACCCACATATAAAAAGGTGTAAGTCAAGTAGACCATCAGCTCTTCAGCGGAGCTCGATGTACTCCAGCGTGGCTCCACAAAACCCACACTGGGAAACAAAGTCACAACATTAAATGAACACAACACCCCCCCAACCCCAGATCAGACCTCCAGTGCTTTACATACTGTACGTGCCACTTCTACTTCACTCCCACATCGTCACATGTGAGGTGTCTCTTTGTCTCCTCTGTTCTTTTCATGCTTCAGTTTGAAGTATGAAAATTTGACTCTGGTGTCAACGGTGTGTTCTGGCCTGTGAGGCGAGGACACTGTCAGTTCACACTTGGCCAAAGAGAGGCCGAATTCTTTCTCTTTCTCTTATAAAATAAAAAAATCAAGCACTTTTAACATGTGACTAACTAGATCAAGACAGAATGACTTTTCTTTTTCTAATAAAAAGTGAATTTGCATTTTTTTCTCAAACATGTTGACTTATGATTAAATTACATACAGTCTGAGTGCTGTTATTATCACAAGCTGATTTTCCCTGCAGCAGAAAATACTCACATGTTTCTAAATGTAGATTGCGTAGAGTGTACTTCACTGTAGTAGTGCAGTAAGTGCAGTACACTGTGGTACTGAGGCAAACAAACTCTGAGTCATCTGTACTCAGCAATTGTGACTTCAAACTTCGGCTTTTTAGTGAAACCCTGTGATGTAATGACCTCCCTGTGACCCCAGAGGAAGATGATGTGGAACCGAACCAATTCAGATGTTATCACGCCATTCAATGCCCTGCTATCACTGGCTATTGGGCCGTAATTATAGCTCAGGCCATCCTGTCCCACCTACTGGGAGTTTCAGCTGGTGGAACCATGTGACGAATGACGCCATAAACAAACCACATGCTCAGCACTGAGGTGTGAAGCAGCACACCTGGGTGACACTGAAGAATAGTTAACCTGCATGTGGACACCAGAAACTCTCCTTACACAGTGTTTTTACTACTCCACTACTATTTACTTTATTCATTTGGGATTGTTATACTATTAATTTTAAATGTTCTTTAAATGTGTAATTGTTGCATAAATTGTTAATTATATGCTGGCATGCTCTATGGAAGCTTGTCTATAAATGCTGTACTATTAAATATGTATGTTGAATTCAAGCAGCTATGACTGTCAGCTGACCTCAGTGACCTGAACTCAGTTTGACATCTCAGCCTATCGCCAGTGTTTCGCCGTTGAAAAACATCTTTACATGCATCTCTGTGCAAAAATCTACATGAAGAGTTCTGGAGTAGCAGCAGAGATGGCACACATCCACTCACATGCAAACAAGACCCTGGCTGACCTGAACTTGATCCTGTTCTCTGTAGCTACAACAAACCAGAGGAATAATGAGGAATGAAGCTCTACTTTACTGCCACCCTGAGAGGAAGTCACTAAACGAGAGCGAGGCAGGGGAGCAGTAAAGCCAGAGGCTGTCTCTCTGTTTACAACAAGAAAGGGAGGAACAGCACACTAGATGCCTGATATTTGAGTGGTAGACTAATGCTTTCTGATTTGGAAAAACATGTCGTCCCCCCCCCCCCCCCCGCCCGGTGCATTCATGCTTTAAAAGTGACTGCACGCCTGAAAACCTTAGCTCTTTAGCATTGTCTTAAAAACTAATTACAGCACAACAAAACACTTTATTTAAAGGGGCCAGTAACATTAAATCATTTTACTTATAAATCCTGCAATCACATATCCTCCAAATATACTACACCTTAAATAACAAAATACATTTTGACCTTATCTCCTTTGGTGACAAGTGGTTTTTGCTGTTTTTCCTGTGAACCATCAACTGCTCTTAATGTGGAGGTGTGTTCTTTGGGTACTGTGTGCTTTTTACTGTTCCTTTTGTGAGCTAGCGAGAGGAATAAGGCTTCAGATGTTTCGGGTCAATAAAAAGCCAAGAGCCGACAGATACTTAAAGAAAAGGGAATGGGGGCTGGTTCAGGAAGTGCCAGTGCTATGTTAGCGTGCTGTTCTCTTTCCGATTATGGCTGCAGTGGTAGGCTGGTAATGAAGTAGCTGTGGCACAGCAGATGGGAGACCGGCTAATGGTGGATAACTGCGGGGGACGACTTCAAAAGAGCTGCTGAGGAGTGTTGAGTAGTGTGGTGTGGAGGCTGTGCTGAGAGAGAGAAGGGGGGAGGCTCCACTCTGGGCTTTTATGGCCAAACCAGAATGTTTGTGTAGCCGGGTTTGTTTAGTCTGGTCAGATAACAAGGAGCATTTACAATGGCCCTGTCAGAACAAGGTCTGTCTGATGTACAGTCGGGCAGAGACAATGTGAGGAGAAGTCATTTATGTCAAGATAAAACATGCAGGTTTTCATGTGTCCAGCACCCATTTGTCTTACTACACTGTGAGATAGATCTCTAATTCATAAAACAGAGACTGTAGAGGCTGCATGGGGATGGATGTGGGGGGGGGGGAGACATAGAGCGCAGGCAAAACATACTAATATATGATCACGCTAAAGGTTATTTATTAGAAAAGAAGCTGCCTTTTTTACACATTTAACAACATTAACATAGTTTTCATGGTTCTAGTCCAGTATTCACTCTTTTTTTTTTCCCCAACTCTTGTTCTCCACCGTCTCGTGAGGGAAATATCTGACTATTTAGCTGCTCAATGCTCCATTTGTTCATCAGATACTTGCTAACTTTGTCTCCTGTTCAACACACACAGCCTGTGTCCTGCCTGAGCAGCACCTATACTATACTGCAGTCACTTTACATCATTCTCATAATCTTAGTTTGAAACACAACCTGAAATATCACTGTGAGGATTTAGAGGATTACTCTCATTATTCTCTGCTTGTACGTTTATGTGGTTTACATAAGCATAGTGAGTGAGACAGAGCATGCACACACACAAGGGCAGACACACTCTAATGCATCCACTTAACATAAAACAAACACTCTGCTTCCTCTGCTTCTCTCTCTCTTCCTGACACACACACACACACACACACACACACACACACACACACACACACACACACACACACACACACACACTCTGAGCCAGGCGAAGCAGGACAGTTGCTGAGGTAATGGTCCTTGGAGAGAGACAGCCGTGTTCTCCCCTGAGCTCCTCCTGCATTATTGAAAGGCCAGTTCATTCATGTCAACAGGAACTTCCTGCCTGCCTGAGCAAGTGTAACGGATACACACAAGGACCTGTGCGCCAGCACTCTCAGTAACTGGAGAATGCCAAGGCCCGGCTAAGAGGAGTCGCCACATCCGCCGCGGCGGGCGGACTGGGTTGGGTGTACGTGGGTTGCGTAAGCCACTGGGACCTGAGACGGACAGCGGCAACAATAGGGTGTCTGAAATTTTCTCTGCTGTGATTAGAGTTCAGGAAGCCGAGAAAACTGAAAGGGTTTAGCTCACAGGACTTTTCAGGGAGTTTGTGAATGTATAGTTGGTGGCGCTCTATTCAGTAAACAGAGCTGTGAAGAGGGATTACATACTTTCAGTAAAACTGAATAGTTTAGTGCAACCCACAACCTGAAACCTAAGACTCTGCAGAATCAAGCCAAACAAACCCAAACCTACTTCTGAAGGATATGAGAGTCGATATCTTGTCACTGGTAGACTTCACTTTGCATCATCTTTAGTGACTAACTTACTTAAACTCCATGTTTTTATTTAGAATTGCACCAGATATGCAGTCGGTGTGCTCTTTGTCGTGAGTACACGTTTTAAGGCATTCATTTTTTATGTGGATTTGCTGTTCCAGCTGTTATGTCACAGCTGGAGATACTGCACAGATACGTGCCGGGTGGCTCTTACTTTAGCGTGATAGCATGCTAATAATCATGCATGCATGCGATTATTTGATCACTGCCTTCTCCCAGCGCTGACATGTTGTCAGTGTGTCCTCAATCAGAAGCGTCTTCATGTTTGGCGCTGAGCTCGTGGTGCTCTGGCCTCGCTCTCCCAGCTCGAACTGCCTGCCCTCAAAGGATGTCATGAGATGCTGAGAGGAAGCCAAATTTAACCACAATAGTTCACATGACTGCTGAACAAACACTGCCATTCAGGGACGAGTATCAATAAAGCACATAATGTTTTCACTGTGGATGTGGATCTTGCATATTGTGCTGTCATGTGCATTTCTAAAAAACAATGTTTGAGTCGTATCACAGAATAAACGGCCTGCTCAGCCACGTTTGCATGGAAACCTTGAGATTTCTGATCAAAATAATAGAAAGAAGAAAAGCTCCCTCGAGCCTGTCTGCAGAACTGTGTCGCCCAGGCGTTAAAAGCTGACATTCTTGTTCCTCATGAGCTGCCATAAAGCTTTATTTACTTGACCTCTTAGCCAGGGGTCACATGCCTGGCCCTTGAAGTGGAATTCCCAGCAGTCCTTTCATGTACGCATTCCTGCGTATCCTGGTCAACACTGAAAAGTTTGACCTCTTCCCAACAGGAAGTTCAAAAGGTTGACATGGGCTGGGAGGTGGAACCTTCTCATACACACCTGATAAGCAGCAGATTGAAGATTCGTCGCTCAGGGAAGGTGACCTTTGAACTATCAGAGACCAACTGAACTGCAGCAGCAAACGCATCTTTACTGGTTTGGATTAAAATGAATGAAGTGCAGAAACTCATCAGGGACGCAATCATAAACCCAGAGTTCAGTTACAGTTGAGGAGCATTGTGGTTTGGTTTGGTTTGGTTTGGTTTGGTTTGGTTTGGTTTGGTTTGGTGTTGGCACAAAGACAGCTTGTTTAGCCCACATGGTCAGGGTTAGGACAAGATCACGGTTTGGGTTAGGTTCACAAGATGTTCTGTGGAGCTTGGACTTCTCCCTGTCTGCATGTGCACTAGTGACTTCACCCAGTGTGTTTGCCCTCCACTGACCACAGCTGCCCTGCGCACACAGGTCCTGCCAGGAGGTAATTTATTTTCTAAATTAAGAATTTATGTGCACAAATTAGCCCAAAAGTAATTTGATGGGGTAAATGATTAATTTATGTGTATAAATGATTAACGGAAAGACTTTTGCCCTCAATAGCAGACCTGCTGTGTTATTATCACAAACTGGCAGATGAAAATGGCTGTCGCAGCCCATGAATACTATTACAACATGGTCATATAACAGGTTCACATTTAATATCTGGGGCACGAATCTTCACTTGACAGTCGAAAGCTGTCCAGTAACATTACACACTGCCTCCCTGCATCCTTGTGCTGCGATAAATCACAAGACGGTTTCACCATTTCCACACTAGAAATGATTTTTCTTAGTTTTTTTTTAGACTGAGGTAAATGTCACTTAGAGATCATTGCATTTTGACTAGAAGTCTATTTCTGTGCTGCCTTCACTTTTTCAGCCTCTATTCCAGACAAGGTGAAATGCAAAATGATGTTATACACCTGAAGTCAAATATATCTGACTCAACTTGGTATCACTGCTGAGTGGAAGCAGAGGCTTATGAGGGACTAAAATATTGTTTTTACCTGTGCTCTGCTGCAAACTGGGATATTATGCAATTTCTATAATGCAGCTATGTAATATGTTATGTAATATATTAACCATTTTAGTAGTAGAAATGTTTATGTATTTTTTTTGCCAGACAAAGTTTTTGGGACTGCAGAAATGCTTTACTTTCATGTATCCAGTCATATCATATATATCTCTTTAATATTTTTAGATTCCTTGTTAAATGCATATACTTTCTCACCATCGACTCTATAGTCCAAACTTACTTATCAAGGGAGACTGATGGGTTTGAGTGGGCAAAAATCAAATTCTGTTTTTTTTTTAGAACCTCATTCAAGTAAGTGCCAGTGAACCTGATTCTGGTTCAGCAAATCTTAGATACATCAGGTTGAAGCTGTTTGCAAACCAGCATGTTAGCCACTCAACTCATGACACCATGTGGCTGCAACATGCAACTGTTTTACAGGTGTTTCTCATTCAGCAGTGAGAAGCACGACAGAGCCAAGGGATGCTCCTCCACTCCTGCACTGCAAGTTTTTGTCTGTGTGTGTGTGTGTGTGTGTGTGTGTGTGTGTGTGTGTGGTTAAGGGGTTACCTGTTGCGTTATATCAACGGGTGTCTTCAGAAAGACAACAATGTATGTGTAGAGTTGTAGTACTGTACAACTGTGATGGAAGAAAGCTTGTGAAAGGCTACAGGTCTCATGTGTAGAGTCCTTGCAATAGTTCTCACACAGCTTCCAGACCATTACAGCACGACGTCTATGCAATGACCCGACTCCTTCACCTGTTGTGCATGTTACCTCTGTCTGTCCATATTCCCCCGCACTGCTGCAGATATCTTTACTTTACGCAGCAGGTAGCTCCAGAGAAACAACCTGAATGCTCAGAAGATGTAAAAAAAAAAAAAAACACGCTTGCTTGATGCTTCATGGCAAAATATGCTTCACTGCTGTTTTTTGTATATTTAATATTGTGTCTTTTACTGTTTTCAGCTCAGAAATAGATATTCCCTTTCTTCTGTTCTTGTATTTGTCTCCAGCTGTGGCCAGCTGCTGCGCATTTAAAACATAAAACATTATTGTCAATGGATGACAGATGCACTGGTAACTTGATATTGTGCAATTTATATCACGCATGCATGCCATCCTCTGTAGTCCTTGTTTTTTTTTTTGTTTTTTTGACTCGTTTATTTTTTTTCTGACCTCTTGATCTTAATTTCACCCTGTCAGAGGATAGGATAGGATATTCACACCTGTCCTCTAATATTGTTGTAAGATGCAGACTTTGATGTCTAAATCACAGTGCAGTAAATCTTGAGTAGCACCGGCAGTTGATGCCACATTACAGTAACTGAACAACAGGCTGGTATGGATGTGACCGCCTCATAACAGAACCCACCCACTGCAGCCGACAGTCTCTTGCACTCTAATTATAGTGTCTGTAAACCAGGATTTGACTGTGATCTTAGGGAGCTTTGGAGTGATGAATCATATCAAATTTGGAGGAAGCACAATGGAAAAACAATTTAAAGATGGAAGAACTGAATCACTGCACACACAACTGTGCAGGTCAGGTGAATCACTTCCTTTATTATGTGCCCATAATCACCCTTATTCAGTTATGTTGTGCAAACACTGTGTGTGACCTGCAGGTTGTAACGTTGCTCAATGAGGGTGAGTCATGGTGGAGTCACACCCAACGAAGCCACTAAAAACACTGCAGTGTCAACACTGTTGTTACTTTTATCAAATTATTGTCTCTTTAACAGGAAAAAGGAAATGGAAAGGAAAAAGGAAAGACATTTCTTTGTTGGAAAGAAAACGTCTTATATAGTGTAAAACCTGAAAAGCTCATATGAGCACAATATTAAATTTCAGGACTCCTAGTGATGCCTCTCAAAAAATGATCACCCAACGCTGCAGCTCTCATCAGCCTTATGGAGGAGTTCAGCTCCTTTCAGCTCCTTTCAGCTTCTTTCAGCTCGTTGTTTTGGCTTTACAGAACATTTACTGTCTGGTTCAGTCTCAGCTTTTCCAGGTGCAGGAGGAAGCAGATTTTAGTTGTGATAACCCATCTACCCACCCCCCTACCTACATAGTCAAGACCAGAACAAATAACAACAAAGTGACATTACATCCAAATGTTGTCGACAAGGCTGTGATGGGTTTTTGTTGTAAAAATATCTAAATACGTCAAAAGGGAATGCAGCCCCAAGGACTATGCATTTTCTCATAGCTGAGGAAGCTGCACATGATCTCTGCAGAGTCCACAGATTTATTTAAGGGTTTCAGATGCTCACAGGCCAATTTCATGAAAGGTTGAATTAATTGCCATGAAGGCCACAGACACCTCAGAGACACTGGCTGGCTCTTTAGAATAATGAACCAGGATTCTAGCTTTTGTGATGTGTTCTGCACTGTCAGCACTAGTCCGACTGCATCTGTGGGTTTTTGGCCTATTTGGCAGGCCAGCCATCCTGATGTCTTTACAGGCAGGTTGCTCACTCTGTCTCTTTTTCACCTCTACCCTTTTGGTTTGGTTTTTATTTTTGTCTTCACAGTGCCAACACTTGCTGGAAGCTAGAGCTGCGGCCACTTCCTGTCATAGACTTTTACTTTGGTGCATTTCTGCTCCTCTCCTTCATTTCAGACTCGGTTCAAGGGAAGCTCTATACGGGTGAACGGAGTGAGCCTTGTTTGGGGCAATGACAAAATGTGTGTTTTCAGAGTGGGGTACGACAACCAATGTCCATGCTGGTACACCTGTTAGTACTCTGGCCTTGTTTTTATATATGTATATGGTCAACTTACTTATTGTCCTTCACCTGAGCCCAGCTGCTCAGGTGGTTCTTCATTCTAGTTACACTTCTAGACATAGATTAATGCATTTAAATTGAATTACAGATGAGAAAAGTGCGAAAAAACAGCTTCTATTATTAAGTGGAACTGTAAGAGGTTCTGGGAAATGTTAATTGCTGTCTTGCAGCGTTAGATTAGATCAGTGGCACTCGTGTTTTTTCTTAATGGTAAATATTAATCTGCTGCGAGAATCTTGTTAGCTTCATGCTTAATCTTGGAGCAGTGAAAGGTTCATTTCACAGCATATTTGCTGTAGAAATTCAGTAGTCTAACCGTCATATTGAGGAGATAAGGTTGTTATGAGTGAACAGCATCAGTGTAGAGCTGGAAACACCAGTGACATGGGCTGCTCCAGAGGACTCTCCTGAACGATGTCATCTAAAGGAGCTCATACATAATTTAGCCTCCAGGCTCACAGTGAGGTCAGGTCTGCAGTGCCCTGCTCCAACAACTATTTGTAAAAAAGAAAAGAATATCTCATGAGTTTTTGATGATCTGGTGCTTTGGTGAGGCCCAAGGTGCTGAGGCAACATGCTGGTCTGGCTTTTGAGCAGCTTTCCAGCTGCTCTGATGCACCTGAATACAAAAGTAGGACTAGGACGTGAACATGTTTCAGCTTCACATGGTATCATGAATCTAAGGTTAGATTTCAAAATGTGCTTCCTGTCTGAGTCAACACTGGGCGTTTCCTGCTATCAAATGTTGTCCTTCGGGAACAATGTAAAAACTTCCTGCTACCTTTTGTCAGATAATTTCCACACACACTCTATAAGCACCTGGATTTGTCCATCTGTTTTATTCAGATTCATCCTTTATTTCTGTAAATCATTTTTAATTCAAAGGCTCCATGTTTATATACTGACATCACAGGATTGGATTTTTGTTACTCCTCAGTATATCAAGACACTGTATAATAATGCATGTCACCAGACTGATCATGGAAACTGGTTAAAGAAAGAAATTAGTGGTGTGGAAAGGATGGAGGACCAGGAAAGGATAGAGGGAAATTAGAGCACATAGGAGTGGCTCTGTATGAGGGAGATATGAGTAATTGTGAGAAATGAGAAGGGTTTTCAGGCCATGACAGACGCTGGAATGACTGTGCAGACCAAGAGTCAAGAGACTGGATTAATGTAGTTAGGCAATGGCAAAATTTGGCTTAATCACCATAAACTATGATGAATAAAGCATTATTCTTAGGAATTGATTCCATTAATAGGAATTTGGAGATAACAGGGTGCTACACATTGTGCCTGCTACACATATTAGTATCATTTATTATTCTGTGAACAGATTTGTTGGTGATTATCGTGGCTTTTGAGCTGAATCGTGACAGAGCGTTATCAGGTTTAAGTGTTTGCTGATGAGAAGCTGCACCACTTTGAGCTCTGCAGAGAAACACTTTTGCTCTTTGGTGTGACATGAGATTGGAAGTGGGCGGAGTTTGTTTTTATTGTTTGTTTGCTTTTCATTTCTTTTTAAGGAAACCGCCTTCTCCGTACCACATGAAAGATGGTGAAGCCATGAGAAGACACCATGAGAGCACAGCTCCTACATGGGTCATCATTTAGATTAATGCTCACAGCTGTTTGATTGTAGTGCAGAAAAACTGTGTCGGGACTTTATCAGAATAAACTACAGTGTGTTTGTCACCAGTGCAAAGGGTGCTATAAGAAACTAAACACAAAATCCTTATTTTGAAAAATGATGCAGCAAGTGAGAGCTTTGTTAGAGACCACAGGTAAATAGGACTTTGTGTTAGTTTAGTTTCCCCTCGGACACTAAATGTGCACAGGAACCTGAGCTCTGCTCGATGCACATGGGCGTCAAAAGGTCCGACGCAAGTTGTTTGTATCAGACTGAATCCTGTGCCATATGCAAGTTTGGCTTTAGACCTGCTAGTCTTCACCTATGGTATCACATAAGTGTCAGTGTGTCTGCAGGACTGGGTTTTTGAAGAGGACATAGTGGGAGGCTTACAAAACGTTGTTTTGTGGGCGCTTGCTGTCAGGCAATAGGAAGGAATCTCAGACTGGGTTATGCAATATGTTAGTCATCATGAAATGATTCATCTCTTGGTTCGCTCTCTCTCCATCTCGTCTCTCCTTCTTTTCATCCCCATCAAACTACTGTGCCTGAACTAACCTACTCTTAAACTCCCTTTCTCTCTCATCTTGCTTTCTCAGGGGACTCGGAATGAGACACAGACCTTTGTATCTTTTACAGAAGGTGGAAAATATATTCTGTGTCAACAGAGAAGTAAGAAGAGTCAAGTCACGAATGTGATTTGAAACTGTGTCAAAGTTTCAGGGATGTCAGGAGTTATTACAGAGAATAGCAGCCCAAGTCACAGAACTATGTAAAGCACATGTACCTCAATATAATGGTAAACTAAAATAAATGGTAGTATTTTTGTTTCTTATGCAATATTCCATTTTACACTGCTGTACCCAGACCTCTGAATAACCACCCCCATCTCTACTTTTGACACTGATTTAAAAGGCTTGTTGTTGCTCTCAAGACACTGTGCAGATCAGGGCCTTTGTGGGGAGGACTATCTAAAATGGGTGGCATCATCAAAGTGTGGCAAACTCCAGCATAAGAGTTAAGTAAGTCAGGTCTAATCCAAGCAGACTACCAGTCATCCATCCATCCATCCATCCATCCATCCATCATCTATACCCCCTTAGTCCTAACCAGGGTCCCAGGGACCTACTGGAGCCCATCCCAGCTCTCTTTGGGTGAAAGGCAGGGGTCCACCCTGGACAGGTCACCAGTCCATCACAGGGCCACATAGAGACAAACAACCTCACACACTCACACTCACTCCTATGGGCAATTTAGAGTCACCAATCAACCTGACATACATGTTTTTGGACTGTGGGAGGAAACCAGAGGACCTGGAGAAAACCCACACAAGCACAGGGAGAACATGCAGACTCCACACAGAAAGACCCCTGATGGGTTTCAAACCAGGAACCTTCTTGCTGTGAGGCAACAGTGCTAACCACTAAACCACCATGCTGCCCACTACCAGTCATATATTTCTAAATATATATCACTGTAAAAACTGCATATAACCAAATACAAATTCAGTTGTAATTTGCACATTTTCTCTTGCGGTATTTGCACAAATTTGTTGGGTAGTAATTTAGCCGCTGTACTATCAACATACAACATACTGTGTACTGGCTTTCCCTGTCTGTGTTTGTCCCTGACTTTCATTCAGGTCAGGGTCACCTGAAGAGAAGTTTGCCTGCTGAAGCAATTACAGAAGGGTATGAAAATGAAGAGTAAGACCAGGCTACTGGAAAAAACAAAGCTTCAGCACCGACAAATAGGCTAAAGTTACATATCCAGAGGCTGACGCAAAAAATGAAATGCTCTGTTCCCCACCGAACCATCCAACGTGTACTCCCAGCTTCAAAGTGGCAAATGGTCTTATACTTGTATAGCACTTTTCTGCAGTCAGGTACACTCAGTGCTTTTACTCTATTTGTCCATTCACCCATTTGAGCACAGGATTACTCACACACACACTGATGGACCAGCCACCAGGGGCAGCTTGGGGTTCAGTACCTTGCCAACATGTCAGAGGACACTTTGACATGTCGACTATAGAACCTCTGGTTCATGGTCAACCTGCTCTACCTCCTGAGCCACAGCAGCCCCACCCCAGTAACTCAGTAAAAGCACCAAATGCAGAAGCTGAACGGTACCGGAAGAACATGCAGGAGAAAATGAGTAGGATCAATAACCTGTGACTGCAGGACCTGAAAGCAGACCACAGAGATTGCCCAGAGTAAGACACAGTCACCAGCTGCTGGGCTCCCACCCAGATTGGTCACATGGTTCCAGTTCGCTTATTTTGTTGCTCCTTCGCCTAAACGGAAATCAATTTGTTCTGCCATGATGAAGGATGACCCAAAACTGTTGTTTCTGTTGTGAGGAACAAGGAGGCTCTCTGGAGGAGCAATAACTGAGGAGGGAAGGAGCAAGCAGCAAGCATCATGCACACTTTTGAACATAAAGCCCATTTCATTCAAAAGTGTCCACACATCACAATGCTTTCCCTTTCCTGGCCTTATTACTGCACAGCAATGAAGCACACTGTGTGCTTTTTCAGTCGTCTGAAGGTGTTAGTACACTGTTCCCACACACACTCGACTCTCTTCACACCACCCACGATTTGTCACACTGTATGTCACCTTAAGTGAATGCACATGATTCTCTCGCTGTGCCTCCTTTCACCTGAATCCAAGGTGCAGTAACTGTGCAAAGCTAGACTCCTTTGTGCGTTTTGTCCAGGGACATATAGCACTTCAGATCCATATGAGTGTATGTGGTTGTTTTAGTCCAAATGGATGCATCCCCCCCCTTCAGCTCTGTAACCGTTCACAGAAATTACCGTCATCATCAGCAAAAGACATAAATCACGTCCTAGCTGTGATCCCATGGAGACTGTTCCAGCAGTAGGAGAATGGGGTTAGTGCAGTCTGCTGTTTCAGTCGCTTGTCCCTCTATATATTTGTCCTCTATCCTCACCCTCTGTCACCTGAACTCACCTCCTGTCTCCCATCCCCTCTCTCTCCTTCTTTCCCTCTCCCTTGCTTACGTAACGGGCTGATCACGGCTGTCCACTTGGCTGACGGGGGATCTGAATGAAGAGGAAATTGTGAATGAATAAGCAACCATTCTTAATCTTCTCTCTCTCTCTCTCTTTCCCTCACTCTCTCTCTGCATCTCTCTCTCAATCCACGTGACTCCCCGTAACATCTGTTAGATTTTCTGCATTTTCTCCCCCGGCATGTCATTTCTGCCCTCCTCTCACCCTTTTTTACCTCGTGTCTTTTACCATCACCCTGCTGCTCAGTAATACAGCAGCGAGGGAGCTTAAGTGTGGTAATCCTAAAGCACAGTGTGCATGCAAGTGAATGTTTGTGTGTGCACATGTACGACTGCTGTTTCAAGTTCCTTTATATCGAGACAACAGCAGTGACTTATGACCGTCCGTCATGCAGCCCCTTCCCTTCATCAGCACCATCATCGTTACCATCATCACTCCATTTTTTGGATTTTTGGGGGCGAGGGGCCACAGCTTGGCCAGTGGTGAGGTCATGGGATAGTTTCAGTGCTCGCTCTGGAAAACAGCAGCTGGATGAAAGCGGTGGGAGGGAGAAAGAGAGAGAGAGAGAAGACGAGAGAGCCTGGGTGGGAGGGGAAAACAAGCCATCGTCAAGCCAAAATATACTGTGTGCTCATTCAGAAAAACTCACAGTGACACATAGATGAAACAGGAGAAGAAGGTTTATAGCAACTGGAAGCTCCACATACATGTGCAAGAGCCTGAACTGTTTTTTTATTGTATTTGTATGAATGATATTGCTTCTGATGCTTACATGCAATAATGTACTGAGTAAGATAACCTCAGTGTAAACTGGGTCAGTAGGACTCATTGTGGCCTGAGGTCATTTGATTTGACCACTGGCATGGTCAAACACACACACACACACACACACACACACACACACACACGTGCAGGGGTTGATATTGTGAGGACAGTCACTGTCTGTTAGGTAAATTCTTTTACCAAATAGACTCAGAGGACGAACTTCGGTAAGATTATATAGAAGTTTTACTTGCAAGGAGTAACAGTCACACAGCACCTTGGTACAGCATGAGGATCACTGGCTCTTAGCTGGGCAGCACATCATTTTAATACTATGATACAAACAGTCATGTGATAAAGGAAGAAAGAGGAGGCAGTTTCCCATGAAACTGCAAAACATCTGGGTTTCGATACTAAGTGTCTTATCAGAAAGTGAAGGTCAGAACAAACTGACCTTAGGAAGAGACAAGAGGTAACAGGCCCTACTCAACAGTGTTTTTGACTTACATTAAAGTAAAGTGGATTAACAAACCTGAGGGTAACATTTTAATTTCTCGAACACTGTCCTAATACATTCTCAAGCCAATTGTGAAAGCCCCTAAATTCATTCATCTGGGAATTGAACCAAGCCAAGGAAAGACCAAACAACTTGTAAATTTTAGTTTCATGGCTTTCCATAAACACTAACAATACCAGTTGTGTGTGTGTGTGTGTGTGTGTGTGTGTGTGTGTGTGTGTGTGTGTGTGTGTGTGTGTGTGTGTGTGTGTGTGTGTGTGTGTGTGTGTGTGTGTGTGTGTGTGTGTGTGTGTGAAAGAGAACTGGTATTACTTGATGTGGGGCAATAAATCTGTTCACATGGAAACGCTGTGGGTCAGTCCCTACAATTTAGAGTTTAGTTTAGGTTTAGGGTTAGGGTGGGGCGAGTAGTGGTTAAGGTTAACCATATTAGAGTTAGGGAAAGTCTCCGGTGAATGAATGTAAGTCTGTCCCTGAAGTGTGATGTGTCTATGTGTGTACGTGTACCTGTGTCTTCATGAGAAACAGTTTGAGCTTGTTTTTAATGATGCTAATCTTAGAATTAGGTGTCGGTCAAAGTTAGAATGAGATTTTTTTCATTGTGATGGTTAGGGTGTCAGTGAAAGTCCTCGCAAAGATAGAAGTATGTGTGTGTGTGTGTGTGAGCACATCTCAGTACTAATGGAAGCCAGTGACATGCACACATGCATGCGTGCACATCCTCAATACTAATTGTCACACACAGACACATGAGTACCAAAACAAACCCAGAGGGCTGCTATCACCTGATGCACTTCATGTGACAGTGGAAAATAAAAGCATTGTTCACTGTTGTACACACACACACACACACACACACACACACACACATCTGTTAGCTGCAAGGTGCTAATTGGCTGCTCTGTGCTGCCCTGAGGCATCTGCCAGTTTCCTGTGCACTTACATAAATGCTGAACCATTAGAGGACCAGTGTTACCTAAATGTTAATTAGGAACATGTCATCATCACCATCACGCTGTCCTACTGAAAAGGAAGTTAGTTATTGGTTGCTGCCCATTTTTTGTTCACATCTCCTGCTTAAAGAAATGCAATTTTTTTTGGGCCACTTTGTGTCCACAGAGGAAGATGTTTTCTGTAGTCAGTTCACATCTGTGCTAGAAAAGGGTGGCATTGAAATGACAGGCTTGAATCCAACATGATGGTGTGTGGGCATCAAAAAGTGCAGCTGCTTTCACATGTCACATCTCAAAGGTTTCCCTGAATACAGTAGGTCTTCATCTTAGCACGTACAAGTGCGAGTTCCACTGGGACCATCTGAGCACGTGGACACTAATTTGGTTAATCTCCAACGTCTGGATTATCTAGTCCTTTAGGTCACTGCTGCAGTCATCACACATTTATGAATGGCTCAGGTTTTTTAGGATCTACTTGTTGACCCAGGGTCTCAGTGTTGGATTACCTCAGATAATCTTGCATGGCAGGGAGGTGTAATGACCTTAAAGGGTGGCTACAGATTAGGATTTGCCATGTTAGTTCAGTGAATGTACCTTTGTAAACCTTGACCTCTGCATGAGTGTATGTGGTGAGAGGAGTTATGAGTGACCTAGACAAACAGGGAATGTGTTGCTGTTAGAGAAGTAGGTGAATTTTAAAGTCTCTATACACGCACACAGTCGTCTTCAGTTATTCTGACTAAACCGCGGCTCGTGCTGACTTTGAAGAATGATAAATGAAATTATTTTGCCAACCTGTAACACATAGCAATATGTGGAGTTGGATTTTCTAATCTACATGTGTTTCTGCAGTATGTGTATTCTCCAAAACAGTCTGTATCAGTAGCTGGTCTCATCCTGGCTTAGGCTATATCGCCACCTTGTGGAGAAGAACAGATCTACAGTTTCTGTATGGTACTGTAAGCAAACACATTAATGACTTCGATTTGTAAAACTATTTCATAAACTGATCATTTTAGTTCATATCTGTTAATCCATTTTAGTTAAATAATTATTTTACATTGTTTTCCCTCACTGACAGGTCCTGTGATTCTTTGTGCTTCTTTTAGAGGCTTTTACTTTTTTACATGGAGGTATGATACACCATGTGGAAAGACCATATCATTATAATTTGTTATTGTTTTATGCATATCTCACTAAATTAAAGCTACAAGTGATTCCTTTTACCTTAGTTGCTACAACTGTAACTAAGGGATGCAAATCAATTGGGATCTGTCCATGACTGATTTGCAGGTTTTCAAGGCACTGTTTGTTGAGCTACCACTGGGGTTTGCTTTTGATTGCAAACCAGAGATTGCCCTGTTTATCTCCAGTCTCTAAGTCTGTTTTAAAATTATTCCAAAATCCCCAGAGGACATAGATAGTTATCATGTCTTGTTTCCGACATGACTGCAGTTTCACATAATGACCCTGTTGCAAAATCTAACCCTAACCCTTGAGAGGGTTTATGTGTAGCTAAAAAGCATGCAGTTCAACCAACAGGCAGCATAATCATCAACTGAATGAACATTTAATCAGTTTCCAAGCTGGTCTATAATGTATGAAAGTTCAAATCTTGTGTTTCTGGGAAACAGCTAAAGGTCTGCTTATCTCTAGAAAATTATGATCCAACTTTATAGAAAATTAGCATGAAAATATTTTCCAGTGAATCTGCTTGGTTGGGAATGGATTGTTCTGATTTAACAAGAATTAGAAGAGACAGTGTCCTGTGATTTTTAGCTACGCAGTTACAACATCTTCGTACTTCCAACATACGTAGATATTCAGCTGTGTGTCCGTGTTCCTCAGAGCCTGGAAGTAAAGCCCTGATCGCAACTCACATGAACCTGTTGTCACTAGATCTGTCACTGGATCTCTAATTGTTAGAATTTAGGTAGTATGTACATCAGGTTTGAGCCCCTTCTTGTTTACTGTGGTGATGGACAGGCTGACAGATGAGGTTAGACAGGAATCTCTGTGGACCATGATGTTTGCAGATGACATTGTCATCTGTAGTGAGAGCAGGGAGCAGGTGGAGGAAAATCTAGAGAGGTGGAGGTTTCCTCTGGAAAGGAGAGGAATGAAGGTTAGCTGCAGTAAAACAGAGTACATGTGTGTAAATGAGAGTGACTCAAGCAGAACGGTGAGGTTACAGGGAGTAGAGGTGAAGAAGGTGGAGGATTTTAAGGACCTAGGGTCAACAGTCCAGAGCAACGGAGAGTGTGGAAAAGAAGTGAAGAGACGTGTGCAAGCTGGTTGGAACAGGTGGAGGAAAGTGTCAGGTGTGATATGTGACAAAAGAGTGTCAGCAAGAATGAAAGGAAAGGTGGACAAGACAGTGGTGAGACCAGCAATGTTGTCTGGTTTAGAGACAGTGGCACTGAGACAAAGACAGGAGGCAGAGCTGGAGGTAGCAGAGCTGAAGATGTTGAGGTTCTCTCTGGGAGTGACGAGGATGGATAGGATCAGGAATGAGGACATCAGAGGGACGGCTCATGTTAGCTGTTTTGGAGAAAAAGCCAGGGAAGCCAGATTGAGATGGTTTGGACATGTTCAGAGGAGGGACAGTGAATACATTGGTAAAAGGATGCTGAGGTTAGAGCTGCCAGGAAGGAGGCCTAGAGGAAGACCAAAGAGGAGGTTCTTGGATGTAGTGAAGGAGGACATGAGGATAGTTGGTGTGGGTGTGGAGGATACAGAGGATAGGGTTGAATGGATGATGAGGATTCGCTGTGGCGACCCCTGAAGGGAGCAGCCCAAAGGAAAAGAAGAAGAAGTACATAATCTAATGTAATTTCACAAAGCTTCTTGACTTAAATGTTTTTTGGTCTTTTTATCATATAATTGTGCTTTAACATTCTCAATGGAAGTCCCTCTTCTTTGGCTTTATCACGAAATGAGGGTACAAAATGTCTTTGAGTGTAAGTGCAGTGCAGTTAGCTGGGCATGAGGAGATGTGTTAAACCGATTTAGTCCTTTTAATTCTCACAGTGTAACAGTAAATGTTGTCTCAGTGGTGTCTTTTGGAAATTCACATGAATGAAGATTTTGCATGTGAAAAGAAACATGGAGTGTAAACCGCTATTTACATTTGAAAGAGCTGGGGAAATACAGCCCAGGACCAAGGGGCCTCTTTGTGGTAATGGTTTATGTAGTGACATGAAGAACGTGATAAATAAGAAAATCAAAGGGAAACTGTTCAGGACACAAGACTGAATGTTTTTGAAGTTCCCAGAGATTCATCGTCACACCAGGCATCATTTCTAAAGCAAACAATCCCAAGCTGTTTCTGAGTCAGCTGGACTCAGTGTTGCACCAATACAGATTTTTTCATTCAGTTCAGTTCACGTTTGTTTGTATAGTGGAGATTTGCATGTTTAGCTTTATTTTCTTGTGGTGCAATCAACTGTCTGTGACATGTGAGCCTGTAACTCCCTACGTCAAATTTCTATTTTCCAACTGCCGAGCTTAGAAAATCATCAGCTCCCACTTTTACGACAGTAAGGGATCATGTTTGTTTTTCCCTTAACAAAAAGACAGTGACATTAAATACGGTGCGCTCAATAAAAATAAAAAACGGTGGTGACGGAGCAGCTGGAAAATGGAAGTTGGTTGGCGTGTATCGACCTGTGGGACGGGGCGGAGGAGGGTTGTGTCACTGTAGATATAAAAGACTGAGTGAGGGCAGAAGGTCATCAGCAGTGGTAACGGATCAATGAAAAGAAACATTGACAGCGTGGGAAAAGAGAAGTGACCTAGTAGGTAATAAAAGGCAGGTTTGAAATGGTATTTTTCAAACAAAACAAAAAGCTGAGTAAGAGAAAAGATCATCCTAAGCTTCATTAGTCATGTTTATTGTCACATAAATCAAGTTTTCTGAGCAGGCACATCAGCACTTCCTGCAAATATTTTCTTCTTTTTATCACAAACTGACCCCGATCACAATGTAACTCTAACTAAATGTCATCATGTAATTAGTTAACATCCCCTCTATTATGATACAGGTGAACTACAGTAACTTAGAATATGGTGAAACAGCCAAGAATCAAATCACCAAAGACTGAGCTGCTGGAACATGACACAGTGACTGATGCTCAAAATGTCTTGACTGTCTACTCTCTTGGTGAGACAGGACTCCCTTAATGACTATGACCAATTCAATATTTGTGTGATAAATGTGCTCGGCTCTGTAACGGGATCCAGCTGTCACACAAAATCAATTCAATTCAATTTTCAATTGAGTTTATTTCTATAGCACCAAATCAAAATACAGTCATATCGAAGTACTTTATAAGAACCCAACAAGTCCCCCTAACTTTAACAGAAGAAACCTCCAGCAGAACCGGACTCAGTTTGGGCGGCCATCTGCCTCGAACACATGACCTGAGCCACATGACCTGAGGTCTGAGTAACTGAAGCCTACATTCAGAGCCAGAGGGGAGATTACAAAATAACTGAGCCACTCTCTTCTTGACTGTACTACATGAGGGCGCTCCTTCATATTGTCCTTACTCCCACTGTGTGTTTGTGTTTGTGTGGAGTCCAATTAGGTCCTCAGAAGTAGTGACCTTACACCACCTGGTTTCATTTATTAAAATGCAACTTACTGCAGAGGAGAAAGTAGAACTGGAACTGATGGAGCAAGGTGCAGTCAATCCTACATTTGGGGTAAGTGAAGCATCGTTTTAATTGTCTGAATCCTTCAGTTTGGTTTTGTGACACTAAAGAAATTAAAATGTCCTGTTGTACAATATTTAATATGTTTATATGAAAGTCGTTTTTTGTGCTGATCACTCACATTACGTTAAGAGCTAAATGTAAGCCACTGTAGTTTGTAAAGTGACCAAAGTGTGCACGTGTGTTTCACAAAAGACAGGATATTTCACTGGAAGCAATAACATGGTTTCAAAATATGTGACAAAGATCAGTCTTAGGTTTAGTCGAGAAACTGCCTGAAGTGAGAACAGTAAAAAAAAGTCGGGTAGCATGGGGTGTGCGAGTGTACACAGCTGAGCCTTTCTCTTCTGCCCCCTTCAAAAAAACTGAGGACTGCACAATATAGTGCAAACAGCACAGCTTGAATAAGGTCAGAATGCATGTGAGGACCTGAGCCTCATTTATTATTATCCAGGTATTATATACTACCTGGCAGCCCTATACTCCAACAGGAGCCTTCTGCCATATAATAAATTCAAATGTGTTGAAACGAGGTTTATATATTGAAGCATTTCGGTTAAGCTTTCTAATTTTTCTCTAGATGAGGTTTTCATAATTCTTCCTTATGTACAAACATTTCATACCATCCTTTCTGTATCTTAGTTCCAGTCACAGTTTAGTATGCTTACCCTAAAACACCACTGTATTTTTATGTAGTATATTTTTAAAACAAGACAGTAATGAGGATATGTTGTTAGTCCATAGAAGCCACATGTGGTATTTCAAACTAATGAAAACATGTGTCATCACAGGAAGGCTCTTTCTGTGGCAGATTTCATTTTAACAGCAGAAATCTTTAGTTGATGCCTTTTTAAATTCTTCTACAGAAATTATATGCATTTGAGAAATGCAAGAAACCACTTCTTTAGGTAAATAGTAGACTGATTTAAACCGTAACACTGTAAAATGGAAGAGAGACTCTTATCAGGGACCTTATCTTGTCTTTAACAGTGAGGCCAAACAGTTTCTGCAGGAGCAGTGAATGTGCTCCTTAGATTGGCTGTAAATACCAGAAAGTTTTTTTATGCAGTACACTGACTTTGCAAGGATTGTGAGCTCACCAGCAAATGCGATGTTGCATTTTTCTTGCAGTTTAAACAAGAGAGTTTTTGTTTATCAGAGCAGCTCTCAGTCCAGGGGAAGTTGGGCAGTGCCAGTCCTTTTAGGGTTTCAGGTATCAGAGAATAGAGGCTAAACTCCAAAAACAAAGCCTGCCTTCACATGACCTCTGGTCATGGCAACCGTGTCATGGTACAGTAACTCCTGACTGCTGCTGTTTTTAGCCTGACATTAAGGTTTAAGGGTCATTCTACTATTTTACTCAAAGTAAATGATTCTGGCAGTGGCAAATACAAATACAAGCAATAGTTAGTGTTTTAGTCTTGTAACGCACTGTGTTGGAAACTATGCATACAAAACATGCTGCCATAAGCAAACAGCAAAAGCAGTAGAGAGTGTTGCTGTAGTTAAATATACATACTGTATTTGTGTTATCGTGTGTGCATGTTTGTGTGAAAGCTTTCAAATTAATAAGTACAAACTGGCAGTCTGGAAGTTTTCCACAGAAAAAGGCACAAGAGGGACAGCTCTGTATTTGTCGCTTCCTCCTACACCCCCAGGACTTGCCCTGATTGCCAGGTGAGATGCCACATTATCAAGCTAAATGATGAGTAAAGACCAGTGATGAGTTCAGGCATGAACTTGGTTGTTTGAGGAGCAATTCCAGGCAACAAGTACACTCCCTGGTTCAACAGAAACACACTTATATGGTTAATAGATAAAAATGTGAAACTACAATAAGCAAAAATACATAGTGCTTCTTTTTCTGTTTATTCTCTACTGCAAATATGCAGATGATACTGTATTGTATAGCTTTGCTTCATTATGTTGTACCAGGACTTATGTTTGTTCTGTGACTTTCTTAAACAATCTAAAACCACTATATGTAAGGAAGAACAGGCTGAGAAAGTTTCATGTTACTGATAATCTGATACCAAGACTGAATAACTGAATCATGATGTCATAAAAGTTCCAATGAAACGCTATGTAACTTTACCAAACTGGCTCTTTAGCTATGCTTCAGTTACTGACTATGCAGTAAACAAATTGCTGTTCCCACGCCTGTATCCGTGCCATCACGTAGCTGTGATGCTAAATAACAGCCAGTTTCAATAATCATTGACCCTTTTTACACGCCAATACTTTTAGCATTGTCTGCTTCTTAGAGGCAATATTACAAATGCAACACATAGCAACGATCCAATCTGTCTAGATTTGGCCAAAATATGTGAGAAATGTATATATTTTCTAAGTCTGGTGATGTTGCAACCCTTTGCTTACAGTGAACCCTCTTCTGAGGTCACAGGAGTGCAGCTATTGAACCACTAGATGGAGGCAAATGGCCTCTTAGTCCCTGAAGCAAATATCTGTATACACCTCCTGCTGAGAACTTCAGCTGCACTCAGATCAAAAACATATGGAAATGTGGTGTAGATTGGTCCACATGTGCATCATGTTGCAAAGGTGAGATAGTTTTGTTTGAAGTGCTGACCGAATGCCAGATTCACCACCTTACAGCAGGTTTCAGGCCAGAGGCTGCAGCATGCAGTCCTTGGTTATAGGTGCTGTGAAGTACAATCTCACAATTCAAAGGGTCCAGGTCTATCAGGGCCTCATAAAATGAATACAATGTTATGTAAGTGGCCCAGATCTATCTATTTCATGAGGCCCAAAATCTCTTACGGTGTTCCAGTGTTATATTCATTTTAACACATATTATATAAGCATTCAATTCATTATTTTTATTAACGGAAAATAAAATAAAAAACGAGATTTGAAAATATAATCTGTTGTTAAAGTGAAAGTTTTACCTGTGTGATATATACCCAGACAAAATGAATTCATAAGAAACTAATAAAAAACACTCGTCCCAATTATATTGTTCCTTCAAAAATCCACAAAATCCAGATATATAATACAGCACAGTGAACCAAAATGACCAGTCACTTTATTTAGTTTTATCTAGGGTTTAATTAAATGTAATTAAAAACATGACATGATATATGTTATATTAATATATATATATATGCTGCAAAGTAGGCAAACCAGCTTTACATAACTGAGTATTGGCACCATGACACAGGAGATCCTTGTCTAATCCTTATTGATGTCTTCACCTGCTAAGTGCTCTGTGCGTCATCTTTGTAATGTATGTGAGATTTGTTAGTGTAGCTGTTCTAAGTATTGATAATATAATCTGAGTTATTACCTGTTTGTAATCCCTGTGTGTTAAATGGAGGCTTGGCTCCCTACAAACATTAAAAGTGACACATCTACCAATTTTTAAAAAGTTTATGAAACTTATTTGTACCTTCTTTTCATGTTGTTCTACAAATCTACACCTTGTCCTGATGATGCCATTGGATATTTCCCTCCCCATCACTTCCACCCTTTGGAAACAGCTCACAGGTCACATGGGATATTCTATAATAAACTGCACACACAAATATATAATAGAAATACACAGTCATCAATATAAATGTCATGTTCACATTCACTGTCATCAGTTTTCCCCAAGGGACATAATGCTGGAATATTCAGGACAGAATCATCAAACATATTTATCATATAATATATATATCACAGTTTTCACTGTTATTGAGACTTATTTCTCTCAGTATTAAACCATTTGACCACCCAGTATATCTTTTCTTGCATGGTGGGATGAAAGCCAGTGTTGCAGAGCAGAAGACCACACTTGATACCCATTTTTCTCCCATTTGTATGATGTGCCCTGTGCTTGATCTGACTAAAATGATTTAAATGGAAAAGAAATATGCGTATATCCAGGAATAATTCTCACTCAGGGCAGAAATACAAATACGAAATGTTGGAATTTGTAAGATTGAACTGAGTTGAGTCTAGTAAAGGTTGCTGACTTTGCCTTTGACAGCATGATCAGTGAGGATGTTAATAGCTTATGTTATTTGGTTGACACTTCAGTTTAAGATGCTCACACACATATGTCTCACCCAGATGGGGAAGAGAAACCTTTGGTGCTGTCAACATCGAGACACATGAAGAGTGGTCAGACCCAAAGTTGGGGGCACAAAGGTCCTGACCTGACTAAGTTTTATGGGCTTGCTGACCTGAATGCGACCTTTGGACAGAGAGCAATTGATGGCTTGAGCAAAATCCCACCTTCCTTTAAAAAATGTTCTGGCAGTCTTCAAATGCAGGTTCAAACACGCCATTAAACTCAGCTGCGTTATGATTTGGTGTTCTATAAGTGTTGTGTGACAAATATTGTGGGTGTGTGCAAATGCACCCACCTATGCATCTAATTTGTATCCACGCTGCCTCGCAAGTCCCAAGTCGAACCAGGTTTTGGTGAATCATATATTGTGTACAACCTGAATGCACAAAAACCCCATTGTACACCCCCTTACGTCCTTACTGGAATGCAATGTGTCTCCCCCAAACCTGGGGAGGGAGCCCGGGTGCCAACCACCTGGACAGCCTGCCCCACCTCCATTAGCAGACAGTCTCTGCAAAGGGTTTGTCTGCATTTGGCTTTGCTCCTGTAAAACCTCCAGATGTTGCCTCAATGCTGCTTCCTGCTCCAGAACGTTTTCTACTAGTTCAGCTACCGTACGAGCCAGGGAGACCGCACACATGTAACCTTTATTGTTGGCTCCTCTGGCAGAGCGCAATCAGTGATTTCTCCAAGAACTCTGGGATTTTATTTTACATCCCCTGGTTTTTAATCTCTATAAACGAACCCTCTGTGGTGTCTTCAGGGCACACTGGGGTGATTCTAGCAGAGGTTACTAGACTAGAAATAATAATCCCTTTCATTTAGTCCAGCAGCAAAAACAGTGCAATCAAATAGAGCTATATTTATATTTGTGTCCAAACATTTTTTATGCTGTTGTATACAGCTTTGGCTTGAAAGCTCTAAGCTCAGTATGTTGGAGCACCACCCAGCAAACCTAGTCTCTCTTACGTCAAAGTCTGATGTTTTACTGTAATTTAATACAAGACAGGTGAAAAATGTTGATAACGGTAAGAAAAATGTGTAGGAGGACCACCAGAACAGTTCAGCTTTAAGCACCTTCATCATCTGCATCTTGATGTGATTTGGGGGAAGGTATGTTTTCATGCTACCTGCCTTCCTCCCTGTTGTCCACATGGATGCTCCCCTTGACAGAACTCACATAAATTCCATATGTTCAGTATTTATGACTAAACTGAAGCAACTCCTTTAAAAGGAGTGAAGATAGAAGGTTTTCTCTGAACTAACAGAAGTTTCAAAGACAAAGGAAAAACAGAACCATTAAAGAAACCTTTGGACTCTCTGGTATGCTCGCCTGAACAGGGAATGACTGGATCACAGTATGTTTGTGCTGTCAGAAAATGTAGGTCTGAGAGTTGGTGTCCAAATAGTCTGGGTGGAATTAATGCAGAAAATGTTATTTTTTATTTGATGTTGCTTGGATAAATGACGTTCCTGAATTGACGACTTGACCGTGCTTCTTTCCGAGGACAACGACGGTGATGAACAGCCACAGCTGACGGTTGACACTGAGGAGCTGCACACAGGCGCCCTGCAGGAGACTCTGAGCAAAGGTCTAGATCTGGTGTACTCCCTCACTGACAGGCCGCCATGGTACCTCTGCCTTCTGCTTAGCTTCCAGGTAACGTGGTTCAGGATTCACTGTATCATATTTTTGTCTTCTACATACTAGAGTGTAGCAGAAAACCTTCTATAAAACTACATTACAAGATGCAGGGTCATATTTTCATTCATAGATATTCATTCTTTTGTCCGCCCTATGAAGAGAAGTCACTCAGTCACAGTGATCATAATCGTGATAAAGTGTCATTCATATTTAGATGTTAGTGCACTTCAGACTTGGAATAACTTATACCAAGTCAGAGTAGTTCATTATGTAATTTAAAGCCTTGACTCTGAACTTTTTAAACAGCTAGGTCAGTAATCCACAGGGACTTAACAGGGGTTTAAATAACAGCTTCAGAGATTGTATGGATTATAATAAGCAGATATATAAGGTGACGTGGAACGTGTTCTCCATGGAAAATTTTCAGATTAAGAGAATATTTCCAATGTAAAAGGTGAAGCACAAGAGAAAGAACATGGTCGTACCAGTGCTAAGCTTACATAATAAAATCAGAAGGAGGTCATGAGTTTGACTTCAGAACAAAGCAACCATAATATTTTATCATGCAGTAAAAAGGCCTACAAAATCAGTAACCACCATGCTCCTGTGCATTGCAGGCCCTAGATTAAAGCACAGACAAAGGCAGAGTAAAGAACATACTGGGTTTGGGTGTTTGATTTTCTTTATTTCTTTATTTTGCAGTGATCTTTAATCCTTCCAGCGGGGAGTATGAAACAAAACGTAATTATAACTATTTGCTGCTGAATCTCTTGTTTTCTCAAACGTTCTGGTATTTATTTATTTGCGTTTCTTTGAAGAAACCATTGCACAAATTGGAGCACATCAAAGTTCCCCTGGAGGATGTTATTTGCAGTTATATAAGACATTTTTTTATTCATTGTTGTACCATTGCCCGGTGTGTTTAGGGTCACTTGCTGTGACACCTGGATGTGTGTAGAAACAGAAATATGGTGCGTCATGCCATCTGCCCTGCCAATTACAAAAATAGAGACCTGATAACATGAGATGGTCAGTTATTTAATTTTAAAACATAAAAATGAAAAAGGAGATGAGAGGTGTTTGTTGCCCACTCAAAAAAAAAAAAAAAGTTTTCCTCTCATTTGGATGCTATTAATTTTACTGCTGCAACAACTTCTTCTTTTTCCAAACGTTAACTTTGTCCAGCTTTTTAACTTTTATAGCCCCATTGCTTTTCTGCCATCTCAATGTTTTCACTTGAACACAAACCATGTTGCTTCTTTGATAAGTAGCATGTGATGGATCTGCAGAAATATTCGACAAGCAGCATCATTTACAATCCACCATATCTGAATGTTGTAGGGCATGGTACTTGGATCAGATAAAGTGAGCCATCATAATGAGACATGCTTTTGAGATGTTCTTTGAGAGAATGTAATAGTAAATATATTATATATGTATATATAGTAGTGATAGTAATGTACTTCAGTAAACTAATAGGATGGTCCATCTGCCTTGTCTACCTCTGAACTGTATGTCAATTTATTATCTGGGAGATTTGGGGAAAATACTACCTGCCCTCACAGGTTTTAGTGCATATATGTTGCTATTTCTATCTAGCATGACCATACCACATGCTCAGAAATGTCTATAGTACATAAAGCACAGCTTTGGTCGTTAACTTTCCCACCCTTTGGTCACACTACACTACACTACATGAGTGTGTCTTTGTCAGCTCCACGTAACAACATTGATGTTTACCCAGCTGAACAGAGCCACTCCTGTTACTCCTGTTTCTCTAAGATGAATATACATTCACAGGAGCCTTTGAGTCTAAGTTCAATTGTATTTTCCCTGTGTGTGTTTTGTATCAATCAGTCATTGCTACAATCACCAACACCCATCACAACCATGGGCAGAGTATGTAGGAGATAATCAAGTAAATACAAATCATATATCTGTCACAACTGGAAATGCAATACCTTCTGTCATGTGATGCACAAATGACAAATTGTTTATGAACAACGTTCTGTACGGCCGATGCTTTTAAAAGCAGGGCAGCTGAGAGAACATCCATCAAGCTGCTCATATCTGGGAGTTATTGTAGAACTAAGCAAATGTTCTGTGTCCACTGACACACAGGGAGTGGACACTGTAAACTGTGTCACGTACTGCAGTCTGATAAAATAACACATTGACACCACTTAGGATTTGTTAGTGTGTGAGCGAGACAGTGTGTGTCCAGATAATATATGAGTGCATAGCACACATCGTATTGCACATAAGAAATCTGTGAGTGCACGTGATCTGGCATGATGCTCTCTGTTATCACAGCTGTCCAAGCTTTATCGCAATCTGAAATGATGTGAGGGTGATGTGGGGAAAACATTAAGATAAAATGGAAAAATATTTATTATGTTGATAGTATACATGATAGTATAATGGTACCCAATTTTTGCATTCTGATAAAATCAGTGGTTAGATAGTTAAAAACAGGAAAACTCAAACCAAATTTGTTAGTGTTTTGAGTTTCATACAATAAGCTACACACTTTTTAGCTGACAGTGTTTATGAAGAGTTTATCAGTATGTGGTTCTGAAACTTGTTTGTATTTTGAGAAACACAAATACTAAATATTTAACATAAATACCAGTGAAGGTCTGAAGAGAAGCCTGGATTAATGCAGGCTTCTCTTCTCTTTTCTCTTTTCTGCCTCCACAGCACTACATCCTGGCATTCGGTGGCATCATTGCAGTCCCGCTGATCTTGGCTGAACCCCTCTGCATAAAAGACAATGACATTGCCAAAAGCCAGCTCATCTCCACCATATTCTTTGTGTCGGGTTTATGCACACTGCTGCAGACGACTCTCGGTACCAGGTAACATCCTCATTGTCGCGCCACCAGTGAACCAAAGCATCAGGCCCACGGGGCTGTTCATGGAGTACTTACCACATTTCCACATACTCATAATCTCACACAAACACACACGTGGTTTGGACAACTTTTACTAACCCTCTGTGGAATGATACTTATTGTGGGTGTGTGTTTGCCTTTGAAGTAGTGCTGTCAGTCAGGGTTAAGACATACCACATGCTGACAGACTGTCACACTGAAGAATGTTCCACAGATGCATTAAACTCCCATATATTCTCACAGACCTTGTGCTCTGATTACTTTGGGGACAAGGAAGTATTTCAATCCTAATTTACGGAGGATTACAAGCCGGTTTGCCTTTCTCCCTACATGCGATGCTCCTGTGATGGTTTCACAGGACGTCATGGCCAGAAAAAGCAGCGTTGAGCTGACAACAGCCTGAGGTCAAAGCTCAGCTCAGCACATGCACAGGACCTCTGTGCTGGTTCATGTAAAGTTAAACTACTACTACTGCACCTCTGGGGCTTTACCTGACACTAATAGTAGAAATGAGACTTATCCTATCAACATATCTGAAATAGTTATTCGTATAGATGCTGAACTCTACATGGTTTTATTCGTGGTTTTGGTTTCATAGCAGATGTGAAATTCTGGGAGGCATTTTGAAAGGAAATGGATACATCAGTCTCTATGTTGTACTACAGTGCAACTGCCTCCCACACATCAAGTACAACACAATAGAGTACAGGGCTCCGCACAGTTTCCTTCCCCCAAAACACATTAAGCCCGAGCCAATAACTAATGCCTTTGTTTGACTTCTCCACCTACGCAGTTTGGCAAATGCTTAAAAGGACAGAAATGAGGTAAGAGAGCAAACACTTTGACACTGAATAATGAGTAAGTTAATCCTCATTTTTATTACAGAGCCAGGGTATGAAAGTGCTTCATGAAACAAGAGAATAAAAACATGAAGAAACATAAAAACATAATGACACGCAGCCAAAAGGGCACAGAAATCCATACACAATCAAAGCAAAGAAAATAATATTGCACACGGGTTTTCATGTAAAACCACAGTGAAAACGAGCTGAAATGTGCGACCACGTCAGTTCAGTCATCAGACTTAAGAAATTATGGGTATTTTTATTTCTTATGGAAAACTGTGACAGCTATGCATTTAGGATATAAGCTAAAAACTACAAATATGACATCAGATAAATAAAAAATTGAATACTATGCTGACAGTATAAGCCATGAACCTTAATCTGCACTGAACTCTGCCCTCAGGTTAAACTACAGTGTAAGGCAATACAAGGAGAAGTGATAGATTACCTCTTCGGGCCTTCAGAGAAAGAAATATCCATCTGTTCATCTCTCTTCATCTGGTCATAACTCAAATCGTTACACTGAAGTGGTGGCATGTGCCATGAGAAAACAGTTTTAAGTGTCAAACCTGCATGATTTCAGACAATTTATCAAACTATTAGCTTATGAAATTCTGTATCTTTAAGGTAGTGCAACAGAAAAATTCTGATCTGGTTTGAACTTACCAACATTCCTGGTGCGGGGACAACCAATATGCTACCTGGAGTGAAAGTAAATCCAGTCTGTGACATCATTTGGTCCTTTAACCACTGTGTCTCATTGACTTGCAGGCTACCAATCCTCCAGGGTGGGACTTTCAGTTTCATCACTCCAACCCTGGCTATCCTTGCTCTTCCCAAATGGCAGTGTCCGACCCATAATGCATCTGCGATACCGTCCATGGTGCAGAACGACACAAGTCCGCCCCTAATGGAAAATTCTGATGAGGTCTGGATGTCAAGAATGCGTGAGGTATCAAGTTTTCACTTGAGCATGATGATTCCTCATGTTCCCCTACAGCTAACCCACATGGTCACCTTAGTGGTGCTAATGGAGTTAAGTGGAACAGACCCCATCGTTCTGTCACACCTTAATGTTTGAATGCAGATAGTTTGTTTACATCTATATGTGCAATTTAAAATTTCCCTGCGAAAAATTTAACGAAAAATGTTTGAATGCAAAACACTGAGATGCAAGTAAAAAAAAAAGTATATAAAATGAGTTTATACTGCAAATTGAATGTACATCTGTACAGTATTCAGACCAGACTGTGGTGAGGTGCATGCTGCTTGCTTTAATTCTCCTTGACGTGTGTCTAGGACTTGACTGGAGTCTGTCTGTGTCAATTTGAACCGGTTAGACACAGTTTAGAAAGACTTGTGTATATAATGTTTAGATTGTGCATGTCAAGACAAAAATCAAGTCATGCATTCCAAGCAGTTCTGTGTGGGTGAGACCCAAGCCATAGCTCAGGGTGATATTATAAAACCACTCTTTCAAGGAGCCCAGTGGCTCTGAAAGCAGGAGCAAAACAATTAAATGGTCTGATGAAACAAAAGTCTGCAGATGATTCTCATCTACGCTGACAAAATTTTGAGAGGATCTGTCAGAAAGACGTGACTAATCTGCTCAAATCCAGGTGTACAAAGCTTGTAGAGACTTGCTCAGTAAAATAGAAATGCTGCCAAAGGGGCTTTGAAGGGTCTGAATATTTTTGAAATTGAGATTTATTGATTAAAAAAAACCATAAGAACAACAAAGAATGGCGAATATTCAACTGTAGCCTCTAATGCGAACCAGAAAAGACCACCAGTACAGTCAAAATACCAAAAACAATGTACACAAGTATGTTTTGAAGTTGTGTCCCCTTTGTCTTGCCGTCCATAGGTCCAGGGAGCCATCCTGGTGGCCTCGCTGCTCCAGATTGTATTGGGCTTTTCTGGGCTGGTGGGGTTTGTGCTCAAATATATTGGCCCTCTGGCTATTGCTCCCACCGTCAGCCTCATTGGCCTGTCACTGTTCGTTGAGGCTGGAAAGAAGTCTGGAGGTCACTGGGGAATAGCTGCTCTGTGAGTGGATGGTGCTTTAAACTGATGAGCAACATAAACATAAACACATTGTCATACAAAATAAAGGAAGAATCGTTAAAAAACTTTATTTTCAAGTCAGACTCCAGTTATTATTTTAATGCATATAGAGCTGGAACTTGTTAAATAAACCAGTTTGTTACACAAGTCAGAAAGCTAGAGGCACAGGAGACGAATGTTCCTTATTTGAAGTGTTTCTGCAGAACAATTTTACTGTCTGTGGAAATCCACTTGATGGACAGGGCACCGTTCTTTGAAAAAATATTCCCCAAACAAGCCCTTCAGTTGACTTGCTCCAACAGAATCTGACATTTCTGTGGCTCTGAGTGTCTGTATTCATTTAGAATTGACTTGCCTGTTTTCAATTTTGTTTCTTTATGAAAGTAGGAGCCTAATATCTAAATTCACCTCCCCAGTCTCCACAACTCCTGAAGTCACCGTTCCACGTTAATTCTCATTGCGTTTATCTTTGCTCCTGTCCTGTCCGACCCCATGAAATTTGTTTTCATTTACCACCACCATCTCCAGATAATGCAGACTAAAGTCATTATACAGAGTGATCCTTGTGGGTTTTAAAAGGTTCAGCACATCTACCTCCCGGTGCCTTATATAGATGGTAATCAGTCATATCCTTCTTAACCCCCGGAGCAGCAGCTTGTCTACATACAAGATATCCAGCAGCTTGTAGGAACATTTATGGTTATATCTCAGTCCTCCCAGTGCAAAAAGAAAATACTGGTGGCTGTTCTAATATGTCATGAGGCATATTGCAGCGGGAATGAAGAGGTTTCTTTGCAAAACATGTGTTGTCACCACTTAAACACAACGGTACATTTAAAAAAGATGTTAATATCAGATTGACTCAGTTTGTTAAATGCTAAATATTTTACCAATGTGCATCTTTATAAGATAGAAAACTCTGCGAGAGGACTTTGTGTTCAGATTCTCAAGGCTCAGAAAATAGAAGAAAACCTTGTCACGCTTCCTCTCTCTGATGTCGCATCATGTTAAAACCAACTTCCACACCCCCCCTTCCCTCCAGACTCCAAAGGAAGCTTGTCCTGTGCTGCTACTTCATATGAGATCAATTAGGATTTCTCAGTAACTGCTTTCATTGGTTACAAACACATTTTTCATTCTATATGTTCAGCTACATACAGAGAGGTGACAGATTGCCTGACTCCTACAGTGAGAGGATCCAGTGGCTCTTTTATGCTGTGGGGGGCATGTTTCTGGCATGGTTTGGATCCATACTTGTCCCCTTAAAGGGACCAGTCACTGCAAATCAAGACAAAGCTGTGTCTGAGTGATCCCATTTAACATTTCTATCCTGATGAGGGGGGTCAGTGCCTCCGGGTCACTGAATGGTTTGTACAAACGTTATCTGGATTACATGCTGAGGTCTTCGTACTTACCAAATCTTAAGCACATCGTTAAGCACTGATGGGGATAAGTGCTTTGGGAATAAAATAACTTTTGGAAGAATGGTGCTCATCCATGCGGAGTTCAGAGACCTGTGGAATCAATGCCAGGGTACCCTGAGGTTGTTCTGGTGGCACATTACTGAGTCACTTAATGTTGGCTTTATCTTTAATTTGTCATCCATCTTGATTTACATAGACTTTTGCTTGGGTCATAACTTTAATCTGGATCAGCCTTTCAGTTACAGTGTAAATGTTTAAATCACATTTGTGTGACTTGCTCATAATTTAGAGCACCGCAGAGCTGAGAGATTTAAGGCTGCAGACTTTTCCGCCGAAATAACATGCACCATGATGTTCGTATTGTTTTGAGTGTGCAGAACTTTGATGCACGATGTGCCGCAAAGCATGTGATACCATTCAGAAGCTGAAGAACTACACAATGTTCTACCAGTCAATTTCACCACACTTATACTGTTATTCACTCAGGATCATGAAATCATGACAAGTATCATGCATTTATGCTTTTTTTTATGTAAAATTACCTCGCTCTGACCTCGTCATAGAAGTGATATGTGGAAGTGTGCCATGTTTAATAGCTGTGAGTGAGGGCCAGGCCCTGGGGGAAACAACTAAGAGTGAAACATTTTGTCTGTCTTCTGTTTTCCCACAGCACGGTCTGTCTGATCTTCCTGTTTTCCCAATATCTCAGCAAAGTTGATCTTCCAATGATTGCGTACAAGGATAAAAAGTGGAAGGTTTTCCACTATCCACTCTTCAAGCTTTTCTCTGTGAGTTGCCAAAATAATCCAGTCACAATACGTCCTGCTTGCTTTCTATCATAAAAGTTTTATTTCAGGACCTTTGGTGCCGAATAAAACCTGTTCATCCTCCTCATTTCGCTTCCCAACTATATATTTTAGTACAAATGCACTGCAAACAGTATTTGACCGAAAAAATACACTGCTAAAGTCAATTGACAAATGTCTATATTGCTTTTCTTTTGTGTTCTAGTGATTTTTTTTTTTTTTTATGGCTTTTGTTTGACAAAAACAACCACTCATGGGATGATGGGAGTTTCTCAACCTTTCAGTTGTGACTTTTATGATTATAGTCTCTACCTGTCAGGAGATTGCCTGTAGTGAGAAAGTGCTGTTTAAGCCCTGATGTTTCTAAAGATGGGTTCTTTTTAACATGCGCCCCACTACACATTCATGCACGTATGTGTTACCTTGTCAGTGTGAGAACTGACAAGTGCAACAGTGGTTCTCCACCAGGTAAAGTCAGCCAGATCAAAACCTGACAGACACCTGTTGTTTTGCATGCAGGAGTTATACATTATGTCCATAGTCCCAGGACATTTGTATATTTTTGCCCTGAGGAACAATGCAGACGATTTTCACTAATGAATAAGATTAATTATCCTTCTGTTCAAACTGCCAAAGTATGTCTAATACAGGGTGGATCGTTAATGCTCCTCGATGTGCGTTTGTGTGAACTCCATGACAGGGTAGTAGTATGATACCTCAAATGTTGACTCAATAAATAAAAGTTAAAAAGACTGAAGACAGAAACTCATCCAGAGAGCTAAAGACCTCTGAGCCATTTTGGCTTCAGGGTTCATCTTTGGAATGCTTTATGTATGGCAGCCTTTTGGCAGAATGCCTCTCATCTTGTGAAAGTTAGGAAACACTCAAACAAACAGTTTCTCGCCGACGCAGAAATTAGGAAAATATAAAGAACACAGTTTGCTGGCATGTTTGTCTGCCCTTAAGCTACTGTTTGATTTACGTTAAAGAAAACTGCATATGATGAAGACCTCTAGGTCACAAGTCCTTGTTCACACATAATCCCTGTATAAATGAGCAGTCTGGTGCTCACAGTGTGTTGTTTCAAAGTGATTTTGAAGTTATGCAGTGCAGTGGTGGAATTCATTATGAAATTAGATTGAGCCCGTACTCCAGCATCAAACAGGTCAAAGAGGTTCCTTTTCAGAAACCTTTGTACAGAAGATTCTTACCCAGCAGCCGAGGTGGACTGATTTATTGGTTTTAACATAGACTGTCATTGGCTTATGATAAAAATTGGATTACTGTCAGGTAATGTTGGCTATATGAAGCTTGGTATATAGATAAACATAATATTTTACTTAGTAGCTTTAAAGTTTTCAGTCTCCAAAACGCTGCCTCACCAGACATCAAGGAGCGGTTCAAAATAATCTGAGTACTGGAGTATTATTTTAATGCTGTTTGAAGTTCATCTGTGTATGGATTCTAGGCTTTGTTCGGGATGTGTGGGGGCTGGGTGGTCTGCTACTCATTGACCGTCTTTGACATCCTGCCTTCAAACTCTGAAGAGTACGGGTTCTCAGCCAGGACCGACATCAGGGTGGAGGCTGTGACAAACTCTCCATGGTTCCATGTGCCTTACCCAGGTATCCACATACACACATCATTTAACACTTATGTTTTGTCACATATTGATATATTTCATACACTGTGATCTCCATTGCTGTAACACACATGGGAACAAGTGCCACTTGGTTACTTCTTTGCCTGCTCTTTTATGAAATATCCCTGTATTTGTACATATATTGGAATATAAATACTTCCAGGACCACAGTGTGTACCACATAAACTCATTGGCCACTAAGGTCTAATCAGCAGCAACATGCAATAAATCAAAAAAAGTGTTTTAACTGTCAGAGGTTGTCGAAACTGCTGAGTACCGAGGTTCCTATAATTTATTCATCTTGTCTGCCAGCCACTCATTAATTTCATCTCTGACAAACATCCAAACCAAATGCAAACAGAGCACAATCTGCACTTACTTCAGGGTTGCACAACTGTTCTTTAATGATCTGCCAAATTGTTGCTGAAGTTTATGGTGTAAAAAAAAAAAAAAGAAAGAAAAAGCCTTCATTTGCCTATTACATATCTCCTAATATCTTAGTGTCTGAAATATTCCGATACTTATAGCTCTACTAAATCACATAGGGACAAGAAAACACCTGAGAATTATTAGTTGCCATGGCTTAAAATGTAACTGGCAACAACCAGTGCAGGATTTAAAAGTGTCCTGTAAATTCAAGAAATTTGCTGTTGCACATTGGAAATTGTAATAAACAGTATAAATTAAAAAAAATACAGAAAAACAAAATCAACATAGTTAAGAGCAATAAAATCTTCAACCAGAGTACACATAAGACAAGTCAATTTTAAGTTTTGATCTAATAATTAAAGTAGAGGCATTTTGAGGGTATTTGGGTATTATTAGAGAAAAGTCACGCAGTACTAAAAATGGGTTCTAATAGGGTCAGATTTACTAGAATTGGTTAGCACTCTTGTCACAGTGTTTTGCATGCTTTGTGGGCTTTTAACCTTTTATATTTATTCATTTATTTATTTATTTAGCTTCTTTTTGTCAATGGGGAAGTTAAAGGGTTAATGGAAATGTGAGCTAATGCAATGCAATATTCCTGCCAAGTGAAAATAAACACATTCATTAATGTTTCAGTGTCTGGTTTGGACAGATGAGATGATAACATAATATTACAAAGAAGAAAGCCCTCATATCGTTTTCTAAAGTATGCGATTAATTAGTTTACATCCAAGTTCTTTACAACTGACATGGCAGTAAAATTGTGATTGCCTAACATAATAGCTGGGTGAGGGGTATTAATAACTTGACATTTAGCTGTATTGGAATTTAACATTATGAAACTTAATAATATCCCATGGCAAATGAGAATAACAGATTTCAATGTTACATACATTTGAATGTAAAGCTGAATGTCATCAGCATAACAGTGAAAATCAATGTTGAACTGCCAGATAATATTTCCATTTGATGCCAGACAGAGAGGACCTAGGACAGAGCCTTGGGGGACCACCTATTCACAATGAGAAGGGGAAGATAAAACTTAATTTAAAAAAATGATCTGGTCCAATTTATGGGAGCAACTTTAACTGAGAAAACATTTTCCAAATGATCAAGAAGAAAATCAATAGTATCAAATGCTACCCTGAGATTGATAAGTAGCTGAACTGATATATGGTTATTATCAAATGATTAATACATAATTTAAAGCTCTGAGAGTCAATGATGTCTCAATAGAGTTGGCCAGTCTAAACACAGTTTTAAATGGCTCTAGAAAAGGTTTCAAAGACATGAATATGACCGTGCTACACAGAGCTCGAACAACCTTCTACAAAAAATGAAATAGTTTTTAGGATTTTTAGCAGAAATCCATTCAGAATCTTAAAAGAGTAAAATTTACAGTATATAAATTAGCATATTATGAAAATGGTTACGGATATGGTTCTTCTGTACCAACAGGACAATGGGGTTTGCCCACAGTGAGTGTATCTTCAGTGTTGGGTATGATGGCAGGTGTCTTAGCATCCATCATGGAGTCAATTGGTGACTACTATGCTTGTGCTCGTATGTCTGGTGCCCCTCCACCACCAACTCACGCCATCAACCGTGGTATTGCTGTGGAGGGCATCGGCTGCATCCTGGCAGCACTGTGGGGGACGGGAAACGGCACCACCTCCTACAGCCAGAACATCGCTGCACTTGGCATTACCAAGGTACACATCACATTAGCCTTCTTCTAATTTTTAGCTGCAATAACATTAAATGAAATCTTAAACAGAGAGTTAAAAGAGTGATAATTTTCCTTGGGTTTGCCCTAGGCTGTTTGAATTGGTGCCAGTATGCAATAAAAACATTTGATAGTGCAGCTTAAACAACATAGCTTTAACTTGATGAGCTGAGAGTTTTGTTTTTATACAAACAAAGCTTTAAACCATTTAAGAGCTGTTGTAATTGCATACAAATCTATAGACCGTAATTTAAGTCTCTGTTTACAGCTTGGCTTGTTTTAGTTTTTTTTCTTTTTAACATGCATCCAAACCTCTACCACTGCCAGAGTATCTCAGCAGGACCAGTTTACTGCATCTTGACAGATAAATACTTGTCACTACATGCCTCAGTCAGTGAAGTACATTGAGGTCTAGCAGAGTGTTTTGATGGTAAACTGCCCGCCGGCACCTTTCCCCACAAGAATCCCTGCTGCAGTATTTAGTGCAGGTACATTATAATGAAAACATAAGTAAACTAGGGAGAGGCAATACATAAATATATGCATAATCAAATAATGGACAGGTTTAGATTGAGCAGCAGTCAGTTATTATTTAATTATTATTATTTTAGGCAACTGTATGTCATGTTTTACCAAACAATGCAAACACTCACTCATATGATTTGCTGCTTTGTATGTATTTCTGCTGCACATGTGATGTGCACAGTGTCTAGTGGAAGCGAAGGAGAGCAGGCTGAGTGACTAAAGGCTGCAGTTGTTTGTGAGTCTCGTTGTCTGGGCTGCTTACTTACTTTAAAAAGACTCTTTGCAGAGCCTTTATGTTTAAACTGGTGTGGATGCCACAAACCTTACATAATAAGTCACTTTGAGATCTGTTCTGCATGTCCTTATACCTGTTTATGTTTTGCAAAACACTATAAGTCGCTAGAAATTCCACCTTGTTTAAAACTGATATAAACATATTTATGAATAACAACAGATTGTTTTGTGCATACTCAGAGGTATAGAGAATAGTGAAGATGTATACAACCAGATTAACTGGAAGACATTCTTCACTGATCAGCAAATATCAGCCTTTAGTTTCTATGTGCTGGGCATAGAAAACATAGAGGTCTCTGTGCTCACTTTTTGCCAGGTTGGCAGCAGACTGGTGCTCCAGACGACCGGTGTTCTCATGGTTTTCTTGGGGATCTTTGGGAAGTTTGGAGCCATTTTCATCACCATCCCAGACCCAGTCATTGGAGGCATGTTCCTTGTTATGTTTGGGATGATCGCAGCAGTGGGAATATCCAACCTACAGGTAAATACAATACAGTTCAGTTCAAATAAACAGAATAAATGTGTTAAGTTAGCATAAAGAATACCAAACCAATACCAATTAATACACTAAGTTAAGTTATATACACTAGCGCTGTAATTCACAAATGACCCCACCCAGGCAGCAGAGATTTCCAATATGGGGTTTCTTCAATCTTTAGTAGTAAAAGATGAAATATGGCTGCACTTTCAAGGTGCTTAGATTTGGCTGAAAGAAGATGAACAAGACATCCCAGGATCACTTTTCAGTTTTTCAGAAAAACCAGCCAAAGAAAGAGGAACTAAAGGTGATGGAACAGAGGCTAACACAGGAGAGGGCACGGCAGCTTATTTATTGATCAACAACTCTGTCAACCCCTCTCAGATATACTGCATCATGCTCATTTTGTGTAATGGGGCAGGAAACGCTTCTCTTTCCAATTAAATTAACCACTTAATACACATTCACTGACGTGGTTGCCCCCAGTCTGTCCCGTGTTTACATGTCATGACCAAATACATGTGAATCCTGCACCAAAACAGAGTTTAGTTTTACTCGGGTTCCAAACATAAATAGCTCTTTTCTGAGAGAGAACAACAAAATAATTGCTTGCATCTCAGAGTTAATAAACCACATCACATAGTCTCTCTCCTTCTGTCTCCACCTTTCAGCATGTGGACCTCAATTCGTCCCGTAACCTCCTCATCCTTGGCTTCTCTACCTTCAGTGGCCTCGTCCTGCCCACCTGGTTTCACTCCAATCCTGGCATCATTGACACAGGTGAATTTCACACAGACACACACATGAAGTACGTGTTCGCTCTTTGGCTCCGTGCTTTAAACTGGGAACAGCCCTTTTAGATTATTGAGAAATAATTGAAAATTGCTATAAGACCATAAGACCATATGACTATATTATATTGATGGTATATAAAGTGGTACATAGAGGATAGGAAACTTTCTAAAGTGCAAGGATAGTTTCAGGTGTGGCTTTGACCCAGGAGTTTAGATTAAATGATTGTTTTTCCCTGCATGTCACCAGGCAGAGAATAAGAGCAACACATCAGTAGCAGTTGGCGTGTCAAAACAAGCTAAACCTAACCTGTTCACAGATATGTTCATTTACTTTTTCTGTCATTTGTTGCTTTTATATTGTCGAAACATATCCTGCCAATTCTTTCTGTCTAATCAACAACATGGGAAATGCAGTTTATCTTTTTAGTCTTTTTAGTTCACGTAGATAGAATCAGTAAACAATGCCAAAACTCATCCAGGTTGTTAAACCTTCTGAGAGAAATGGTGTGGTCCTCCAACACTGACTGGGAGGCAGTGTATTCCCACTGCTACACTTTCAGATTACCCTTGAAAAGATGGTGGTTCTGCCAGCCTAAGCTCCTAAGGTGTTCCCAAAGCCCACAGGCCCAGATGGCAAACACTTGGTTACCTTTAGTCTTTATCCTGGATTTTATAGTTGCAAGGAGAGCCTTTCTTAGCTGAACATGAACCCTGACAAATGTGTTTGTTTTACCACACATAGTTTTAGGATGTGTCACTGCAAGGCTAAGGGCTTGTGGAAACCAGGTTTGTGCAGGTTGTTGGTAATTGTCAAAAAAGGAAGGCTGATTTGAAGAACATTGTGGACATATGAGCTGGGTCATGCGTATTCTAGTTTTTGTTTACATGGACATATTACTGTGAACATTGCTGACTGACTTTAATGGATTCTTTCATCAGGTATCTCTCGTTCTGGTAATATTTTCTAGCAGCAGAAATGACGTAATAGAAAACTATTTCTGATCTTGATTGACAGCTGTAATGTAGTAAACCTGGCTGCTATAATACAGTTCGAATATTTATCTGTGAATTCCCTTTGTGTAACGTGGTCCTGAAAAAACTTCAGGAAAAAATAAGGAGGAGGTGACAGAGGGCAAAATTCTCACATATTTCCACCCGGGTTTAATCTGGGTTTAACCTGGATTTAACCTGGGTTTACTGGTACCTGTGGGTGCTCCAGTGTACACAAATGTCAGTGGCTGCAGTGAAAAAGCTGGTGGATTGTCTCTTTTTCACCTTGTCAGGAGACAAACAAAAGTAATTATGGGGGAAAAAGTGGAAAGTATAACATTTCAATGCTGGAGATGTGAATACATCGGTACACTCATACACATACAAACATACAGGTAGAACCCAAATCCTGCCATAAAACATGTGATCATATTGGGGTTTTTAAACCCAGCTCTTATTCAGAGATTTTAGAGATTCTCAAAGATCAACCACAGGTGATCAGCTGATGAATCTCTTTGACATATTGATCCTCGAGGCCAGTTCTTATGAAGCACCACCAAAAGAGCAATCCTTAAGATTAAACAGCTCGTCTCTGCAGACATAAGACCTTGATCCCATGAGTCATGTGATGTGAGTGTCTCCCTGGAAAGTGCTAATCCAGAGTTCACCACTGGGTATGAGGGCTTGTCTGGTTTTCTCAGGTCTAGGCTGCTTATGTCTCAATCCTCTTGGCTAGTCCCCATGTCACTGGCTGTAATCTGCTAGACTCAGATAAAGCACTCTTGCCCCAGCTTCAACACACAAGAAGAGGCCTGTGCTCTGTGTAAAGACACCGCTCCTCAGCCAGGCGTCTTGGGGCGTACAGTCTTAGGAACTTCAGATCAGCTCGGTACTTCTGTGTCCTTGACTGCTGTTTCTGCTGGGCAGGAAATGTTTGTGCGTCTGAATGTGTGTGTTTGAGTGGGTCCTTTAAAACAACAGTCAACAACTACGTCATTGCTGTTTGCAGTTTTTGATTTGATGTAACTTCATTAATTAGATTATCGCCTGAGGAGCATTATGAAAGTGGGGCATCAAACACGTAGCCATCCATGTGGTTCATCAGTGGTGTTCTGGTGGAATAAATTCAGAGAACACAGAAGTCATTGTATTTGGGCCTAAAAACCTCAGAAATAACTTTTCTAAAATTATAGCTACTCTAGATGGCATAGCCCTGGCCTCCAGCACTACTGTCAAAAACCTTGGAGTTATTTTTGACCAGGACATGTCCTTTAACTCACACATAAAACAAATCTCTCGAACTACCTTCTTTCACCTGCGAAATGTTGCCAAAATTAGGAACATCCTGTCTCAAAATGACACAGAAAAACTAGTCCATGCATTTGTTACCTCAAGGCTAGATTACTGAAACTCATTACTATCTGGATGTCCCAGTATCTCCATAAAAAGCCTCCAGTTAATCCAGAATGCTGCAGCCAGAGTCCTGACATACCTTAAAGACCTCATAGTACCATATTATCCCAATAGACCACTTCGCTCTCAGAGTGCAGGTCTACTTGTGGTTCCCAGAGTTTCCAAAAGTAGAATGGGAGGCAGAGCCTTTAGCTATCAAGCTCCTCTCCTGTGGAACCAGCTCCCAGCCTGGGTTCAGGAGGCAGACCCTCTCTGTACTTTTAAGGCTAGACTTAAAACCTTCCTCTTTGACAAAGCGTATAGTTAGGGCTGGCTTCAGGTAACCCTGAACCATCCCTTAGTTATGCTGCTATAGGCCTAGACTGTCCGAGGACCATCAGTGCACTGAGCTCCCCTACCTTCCCTTCCCTTCCCCTCTCTTCTCTCCTCCCCCCTCACATGTATATTCCACCATTGAATGTTACTAACCTTGTGCTCTCTCTCTCCCCTAGTTTGTGCTCTCTCCCTCTCTCTCTGTTCTCTCTGTACCTTCTGCAGGTGTCCCTGGTCCTGGAGCTGTATATCGCTGATGTGCAGTTACTGGTCCCGCCAACCTGCAGTGTCTATTTGTTGTTTATTGTTGCTGTTCTTTTCTCTCTCCTCTATCCACTCACCCCAACCGGTCGAGGCAGATGGCCGCCCAAACTGAGCCTGGTTCTGCTGGAGGTTAAAGGGAGTTTTGCCTCTCCACTGTCACCAAGTGCTGCTCATAAGGGATTTGTTGGGTTTTTAGTTTTTGTAAAGTGCCTTGAGATGATTTGTATTGTGATTTGGCGCTATACAAATAAAATTGAATTGAATTGAATTATCATGACACACTAAGGGTCTGGTGTGTTAAATCTGTCATGGGAATTTTAATTTGATTACAAATGTTGATTTTCAGCCAAATCTGGATTTCTGTGAGCCTGCAGACTTCACAGGACCATTCTGTGAAGAGATTCATGAAGTATAACTTCATATTGTGCCTATATGACAACGTCATTTCCATTTGTTGAGGGAGTTGTGATTTAAAGTACATGGCAGGGACTTCAACACACAGAGATACAGGTCATCTGGCAAACAGAACAGAAAAGTATGAGATCCATTCAGCAGATGGATTGGAGCCAGACCATGTGTGGATTGGCAGTTACACTGTCCTTCAATATTTACAGAAAACCCCAGTTTCTGTCCGTTTTGGTATGAAGACACTTGTAGTAGACAGCTTTGGTATGTTGACGTGAACTCTGACCTCCTTGTGGAGAAGGAAAGAGCAAAGACAGTCTCCTCTCTGAGATTTATGGTTGTCACTTTGTGGTTTCCTGAGCTACTTCTGGGTAACAAATGGGATTTGTTTGTTCTCTTCTCTGTTTGAAGGAATAAAAGAGCTGGACCAAGTGATTGTAGTGCTCTTCACCACACACATGTTCATCGGAGGATTCTTTGGGTTCATCCTGGATAACACCATTCCAGGTGTGACAAAATTCTCACATCACTGTCACATTGTCACACAAGCCCTAACACCATGTGTTTTTCCAGGCACTGACACAGAGCGGGGCATCAAGAAGTGGCAGGACAAGGAGCAAGAGGAAAGCAATCACACGTGTGAGCAGTCGTGCTATGATATCCCATTCTGCAACAGCGTCTTGACACGGTTTAGATGTTTCCAGTACCTGCCCTTCCTCCCCTCTTTCAAGACCACCCAAAGTGAGGCATCCAAGTAATGCTGCTAATTTACATTGCAGCACTGGCACTGGTCTATTAGCTATAGAGCGCCAAACACTTACTGAGCATTAATAACCGAAGGAAATCTGGGAAACTGCAAATGGGCTTCCAGCCTCACGTAAACATTGTTTACACAAGTGTTGTTTGCTTTTTCATCACTGATATAAAACTCACTGTGGTGTGATGTGTTAACCCCAAAGACATCACATCCAGCTTTGTTGACTGGCTAAAACAAAACCTAAATCCTCAAACTTTAACTTTAGAACAAAATTAACCTTAAAAAACAGTTTGAATCCCATTTAAACCTGGGACCCTTTGTGTGAAGTGTGCATGTTCTCCCAGTGTCTGGGTCCTCATCCAGTCCACAGACATGCGGGATAGGATGACTGCCTATAGGTGTGAATGTAAGCATGAGTGTCTGTCTCTGTGTGTCAGCCCTGCGATCTGTCCAGGGTGGACCCCGCCTCTCACTCCATGCCAGCTCGGACTGGCTCCAGCCCAGCATGACCCTGAATTTGACTAAGAGGTATAGAACAGGGGTCTCCAACTCCAGTCCTCAAGGTTCACTGTCCTGCTTGTTTTCCAACTGTGCATGCCCTACCCTCGGCTGATTACCTGGATCAGGCGTGTTCAGCCAATCAGAAACTGCAAGGGCAGGGAGCTGGAGACACCTGGTATGGATGGATGGATGATGGATGATGGATGATGGATGGATGGATGATGGATGGATGGATGATGGATGATGGATGGATGATGGATGAGTTGGGTCACTTGGGTCATTACTACCTCAACAAGTACACAAACTTACAGGCAGTAAATTAAAGGAAGTCTTCTTCTTTAAAAAGGTAACATGTCCTTAAAACATCTATTTTTATTCATATTCATTTTAATGCTGTCTTTTTGTCACTCTATAGAAATATTTTTAAATGTGATGTTTACACATTCAATAGTGCAGTAATTTTACTAATTTTGTACTACAGCTTAAAAACCTAACTTAAAACTTAATAAAAACTTTCATCATATGTTTCACCCATTTCAAGTCCATGACTTTATTTATTTGTTGGTTTTGGTGAAGTATGTATATGTTTGTGTGTGCATCCTCTCACCCGGTTATCATAAAAACAAAAACATTGGTTGGTTTTATGATTATCATGAACATTTTAAAGAGCTCTTTAGTCATAAATAAGTCAAGGAATCCCCAGCTGCTGCAGGACCAGTTAACCAGAGCTGCCGCTTTTTGACCCTTTAACCCTTTGGCAGTTAAGATCAAACAACCCAGGTTTATCCCAGGCCTCCACGGACCACTGACCACTGGAGCAGTGTGGACTTAAAGGAACAAGTGTGTTTTCCATATATGTGTTAAATATATGTGGATTTTTCTAAACTGATGCGACACAGCAAACAGTAAAAATGAGATCTGAGAAGCTGCTGTTGTTTTACAGTTTAGATAACAGCTGAGGGGTTCATGTAATTGTTATGATTATATAGTTGTAAAGGTTAAGGTGTGGTTTAGGCGATGCATTTAGAGTAGAGTAGTTCCTTTTTTTAAAAAAACAAGCTTTAAATTTTAAGTTTGACTGTTTCGTCTTGATCTTCATCTCCTACTGACACTAAAAAGCTCTTTCTTTCTGATGATTAGGATCAATAGTCGCCTGTATCCGACAGCACAGCTTAGCATCTTTTCTCAGAAATCACAGGGGTCTTTCTTCTTCTCAGAAACATCATCTTACAAAAAAAGATCACAAGTTTAATCCTCTGTGGTATTTACTATCTGTCAGTACCATGTACCTTTACAGTATTCAGACAGACTTTAAAATGTCTATGTAGTATTGACATTTTCGGACCGTTTACATTTAAAACACAGTGAAAGGTGTGGACAGCACCTTCGTAATAATGTAGGTACTGAGTTTGAAGTGGATAAGAAATAAAACAAATTTCATACATTTAACAACTAAATTTAAAGTATGATTCCAGGTTATCGCAACCTGACACTGTGGCACTGTGCTAACCTTTCTCCATCACCGTTGCAGAGATCAGGGAAACAAGGACACACACAAAAAAATGTAAATTTGCACAACATGCCTGAGCCTCTTGTTTTACAGCTCGTAAAATAAACATTATTTTTACATGAAATGCACATGAAATGTGTTTGGCCTGTCTCTTGTCATTTTGCCTCCAACCACTAGATGTCCCTGGTCTTTTCTGCAATTCCTCAACACCTGTGTCTGTTTTGCACACCTGCTTTTCATTTCCTCATTATTTCTAGCTTATATACCAGCTGTTTTCTCTTTGTCCTTACTCAGATCAGCTCATCTGGCTGTAGCTTTGTGCTATATTCACATAATTGTGTCTTTTTTGTTTTTCCCCTGCCAGTTTTTGGCTCGTCTGTGTGGAATTATTGAATCTTATCATGTGTATGTTCTTCTGCATTGTCTTGTTACTTGTCTGCTGGTTCTGGATTCAATGACTTTGCCTCCCATTACCCCTGTCTGGTTTCGATTGCTCTGATGATTGACTATATTTATCACAACTGCAGTAGGTGAAAGAGGAGACATGAAAAATGGAGGCCGAGACAGAAACTGGACTTCAAAGCCAGCAGAAGAGGATAGCTTATGCTGCGAAGACTGGGGCCTGTTGAGTCCAGCAGTGGAAAAATAGCTGGGTCTGTATGTGGAATGTGAGCAGAATAACTTAAAAGCATTGTTCCTGGAGATCTTCATTTCACCGCCCTTCCCAAAAAGAAAAACAAAGTCTGGCTGGACAAACACTCCATAAGGTAAGAAAAACACCACATGATGGATTGGTTATATTTCCACTATGAGCTTAAACTACAATGGCAGCTGAGCAAAGAGTTACAAATATGTTGGATAATGAGTTTCAGGTAATATTAACAACTAACTGGAGTTATATTTATGGTGTCTGACGTAAGACATTAAGTGTAGAAGTTACCATCAGCTTTAGTGGCATAGCAGGTAAACAGTGAGGACCATATGTGAAAGCCAAGACTGTCACCTGATCAATGAACAAGTCAGTTGTACAGATATAAATTTAAGATGGTTGTCTAGCCATGCAACTTGGTTGGCACAGGTCTAATGGGATTACTAAATGTAATCAGGATTGAGGTGTATTGACAGATGCGAGTGTTCATTAAGTGAAGAGGCAGCTTCTGCATGAGGCATTAGAGACAAGTCTGTCCTGGGTTTTATCATCCAGTGGAAACGTGACTCATCTTATATCTGTGCCACCTCTGAGAGGAAGGGTTTGGACTTCTGGATGGAGGAGTAAAATGTGGCAAACACCTAAATTAAACAAGTCAAACCACACAGAAATCAATGCTGAATGACACAATTGGACTTCATTCATTAGCATTGATACTGCCCATGACAGAAAAGCAAATGTTAGAGATATCCCCTGTAAAAAAAAAACAACTCCTTTTTCCCTAAAAGTTCCTCAAATTCATCATTTGTTTCTCTCTAGATGGTTTGGCTCAGCTGACTTTTAGAAGAGGTACTGTGACATGGAAGCCTATTTTAAGATTTGGGTGCAATATTTGAAGCTGCAAGAAAAACAAGGACAGTGAAAGAAATTAATCCTTCAGTGCAACCAAGGCTAACAGATCAGGCACTGGAGCAGAAGATGGTGCAGGTTTGTTGCCTCTTGCTTAAGCTACTTTATGCAGCTTTACTCTAAGGTACACCATATTGAATTAGCCTACACGGCCCAGAAGGCCGGGAGCTGTAATTTATTAGTCTGAAATGGGTCATAATGATTCTGGAAAGTCTCCAAGTTGGTCAGTATCAAAAGGTTATAGCTATATTGAAAAAAGTGTTTGCAAAGCATTAGAGATCACTGTCCCCTTGCACTTTGCCCCAGTAATTTAGTGAGAGACATCTAGAACTGACTGGTTTCTTCTCCAAAGCAAATACAATCTTCAAGGTTCGACTGAGTGTTTTTACAAATGAACTGTACTCCTAGCACCATGGACAGGGTTTTGTTGGGCTTTGAATAAATCAGGAGCTTCCTCAGTCATATTTGCTTTACAAATACACGTACCAGCTATTTCCAGTAGTGTGTTTGATTGTTGATACTATGAAGATGATAGAGGAATGCCATAAGTCACTCATCTGTATGATGTTCTCCTAGTTTGGTATGGTTTTGAACATGAACCTGTTGTTTAAACTTCATCCTGCTGCTGAGAAATATGGAACGATGGCAAGGATTACATTCACTTGTTACATCACTTTGTTTCAGTGCAGGAAAATAGTGAGTTTTTCTTCAGGTCATATTGTAGGAAGAGGTCAAGGCTCTTATTTAACAATCTCCCCTTGAGTTTCCTGACCTTAACCACTCTATGACCCTCAGTGTTTCCATTACCTTGAACATCCATTATTAAATGTGGTACAACATTATTATTATGGGCTGGTGAAGGCAGCTACAGAGCCATGTATTTGTTGTGTTCCTAGACCTCTTCCCAAAAACACTGACATTCATTTTCACATTATTCACTGCATCCACAAGAGTCAAGAAAGCAGCATGTCGTCGGTTGTGTGTGTTATCATAAGTCCAACGATATCTGGCTGGACGCATGTAAACTCAAACAACAAATGTCATAATATGTAACAGGTCGTGACATGTGTGACAGGTTGTTTGGTTTATTACTGTAACAGAACAACAGCAGAGTATTGGGCACATATTTCCATTGTAATAACTGTGAACCTTAAAGGGTCTGCAGAAATAAACACATTACAGCACTTGACAAATGTTTATACATGATATGGTGAAATGAGCCAAAACGGTACATATCCTGCAGATATAAAGGTTATCGCACTTTCTAAATGGCCCAGGCATTCACTGATAATCCTTTATTAAATCATCACTGGCCATCTCAAGCAGTCAGTAATCCAATGATGTGTAACCCATGTGACTTATAATCATTTAAACAAATCAGTGGATAATAACATTAACTATAGAAATCATTCCATGGTACGGTTTTCACAAAAGCATATTGTGTAGCTGGACTTTGTTTGAACTTTTCGGCCTGATCCAGACCCTAAAAACTAATCCAAGAATTTGGATAATGCGCGTTCCAGCTGCTATTTTTGTTTTGCGATTAGACAGATATGTAGATTATCTATATATGTTCTTTTAAAAACCGAGGGATCATACTTAATGCAAAGGTGACTCATATAAACTCATGAAATCACGTTTCTCCACAGAATATAACCATCCAGTGTCCTAAACCTTAGAGATTACTCCTGGAACATCTGTGCATCTTATTTGTCTCTAAATTTATTCTGAATGTTATATTGACGGATGAAGGAGTTTAGATTTCCAGTGCTTGCAGGGAAATTTACAAGCTCCAAAACACAGAAAGCATATTAGTCCTGGAAGAGTAAACAGCAGGTCCACTCAGGATGCACTATCACTGGATAATGGAGGGGAGAGGGGCAGGATCAATCAGCTTGAGTTTCTCTTCCAGCATCCAGGTTGTGGCTTTTCCCAGGAATGCAATTATTTTGATGAGATCTCATAACAGCAAGAAGTGCAAAATACTGAACTCGACTGGATCAACTGAAAAATGCTAAATCCTGAAGACTGAACTATTTATGTTACAGTGCAAAGTATATTCTGCTCACTGAACGAAGGTGTTATCAGACTCCTGGCTCCAGACTTCTGGGGGAAATTGTGAAACTTTGTCGTAAACTTGTTTGTGCAAACTTAAAATATCTTTTAGTACTAAAAACCCAACAGCTTTTATCTGGTACCAGCTGTGCGATTGGACTATTCCCTGGTTTCTGGCTTCTGGTTGTAGTGATAAGTGACAATGACAAGCATCAGTCGTTTTTTTGACTGTGGTTACAGAAGGTTCTGTGTTTATACTTTGGCAGACTGGGGCTTTCCTGTGTGGAGTTGACATGGTCTCCCTGTGTGTGTGTGTGTGTGGATTTTGTCCAGGTACTCCGGTGTCCTCCCACAGTCCAGGAACATCCAGGTTTGGCTATTAGGTGACTTTAAATTGCTTATAGGTGTGTGTTTGTCTGTCAGCCCTGTGATATGCTGGTGATCTGTGCAGAGTGTAGCCGCCTCACACTGCTGAAATAATAATATAATAATAATACAATTTATTTATAGAGAACTTTCCTAAACATATATTACAAAGTGCTTTGCAATAAAAGACATAAAAGAACAACAAAATCCTAAATACTAAGGAGGACTAGAGGTCCTCCGCATTTAAGGGAGATGAGGAAAGGCTTGTCGGTAAAGGGTGAGATTTAAGGAGAGCTTTAAAAGGTGGTGCTGCATCAGCGGATCTTATTTCCTCAAGTAAGTCATAACTGCTAAGGCTTTATCACCTCTGGTTTTCATTCTAGCATCGGGGATACATAGATCTCTATCAGAGGAACTCAGGCTACGATCAGGCTCATACGGCTTTAACAGCTGGGATACATAACTTGGAGAAAGGCCGTGCACTGCTTTAAAAGGTATTAATAAAATCTTAAAATGAATCCTAAAACATATCAGGAGCCAGTGCAAGGAAGCTACAACAGGAGTGACATGGTTAATTCTGGTTAAGCGTCTTGCAGCTGAGTTCTGGACTTGGTTACCTGGAGCCGGTTGTTCGACTTATGGCACAGGCAGGTAAACAGACTGTTGCAACAGTCAAGGCATGAGGAAATAAAAGCATGTAAAATCACCACCGTATCCTTAAATGATCAAATTGAGCATATTTTGGGGATATTTCTGATGTGATTTAAAAAAAACATGTCTGAACAAGCTTTGTTGACATGATGCTCAAAGTTTAGTCTGTTATCAAACCGAACACCAAGACTTTTTGCAGCAGACGTAGAGTTACTGTATGTAAAAGAGGATCTGCACAGGGTAGAATATGTTTGGTTATATGTTGTGAGCCAATAACAATACTATTTCTGTTTTACTAGAATTCAGTAGTTTTGAGCCATCCAACCTTTTATCTCAGTGAGACACTCGTGTAAGATGGCGAGATCTATTTATTTAACTACATCCTTGAAAACAAATGTCAGAGTTTGCATCTGTGCCAACTTCTGATGCATTGTTTACTGAGAATCCCTCGTGCACGTGCATGCCGTGTCAATGGAAATAGTGCACTTCACCAATAACACTGCAAACTACTACATGAACCAGAAACTAATATAAATAAATCTATTCAATAGGCTGAGCAGAGTCGATATCAGCCATACATGGTGTCAAACACTGGATGTGTTATGACGAAAACTTCAGAAGATTATAACTTTATACCTGTATTTAACATTAATGGTGTCGCAGCATACAAGGTGAGTAATAAATGTAGTTTTCCATGGCTAATTATTTAATTCACAGAAAAATTCACACGATATTTATTCCAACTCATTTCTCTTTTCTTAATGCCAGTAGTTGCTACTGATGATTGACCATGCAAGACTTTTCAATTAGAAATATACCACACATTTTTACAATTAATAGTCAATAATGACGTTGTACTGGCCAGACACAGTAGAATAACCAGTTTCACTATAAACTGTCAAAGTTTAAAAATATAAAGTAACTCAAGTCAATTACAAAGAATTGGTTTTTAAGTCTACTAGAAGTCAAGTGGTTCAGTCAGCACAGACTCAACTTTAAAACCAAAACAAGACTAGATTATATCTGAGAGTCAAGGAACACACAACAAAACGAAGTTTCCTGGAATTCCTAATTGTCTCTCAGAAACATCAACATGCGATTCAGAGGAAACTGGCAGGTAGAATATTGTATTATAGGCAACGCACGTCTCTGCAACCAGGAGTGCTTAGATAAAGGTCAGATTAACATTACAATGGTTAAATAATTAGGTTTTTAGTCTACAGACCATTTTCATATTTCTCGCTAAGGAGGCTGGTGTTGATCTCATGATAAGTTGTTATTTTATAATGATGCAGTATTTGGACATTCAGAATTGGACTTTAGTTATAAACAGACTTAGTCGTCCGTCTTCTAATAAATTGGATGATGCTCATGATTTATATGTGATCAAATGTCTTTGTAGACCAGCTCAGGCAGTGAAATGAAACAGTTCAGCTTTGACACAGTAAAAACTGACTGAGGCAAAGAGTCAAAGTTGTTCTCATCAGAAGATTTGTCAGGGCATTGACATATTTTATGTATTTTAATTTTTTTTTATTTTGACATGCCAATATTGTGTTCATTACTTACTGACGTTTTTTGTTGCCTTTTTAATACCTGGCCTGGGATAACAGATGAAACCTTATTGGCTGACTTTAACTGTCCCTGTCAAATAAAACAGAAATACAAATACAACGCAATTTGGGTGTTGAAAATTTTCTTTTTGTGGTGCATTTTGACTGAGTCCTTATTTTCCTTGTCTGCATGGACGACTAAGGCGAATCACCATAACCTTAAAAGGAAGTTCGTATTGGAATGTGTGGTTGCACCTGTTGATGTCATCTCTGCATGCCGTGGCAAAACAACAAACAGAAACAACTGGTCACCTGGACGTAGAGCATCAAAAACCTGCCATCCAATTTGTTCAGTTAGTTATCGGTGTGCAGCGTTACGCAGGTGATCTAAAGACAGTGGTAAAAATAAAGAACCACATATATAAGATCTGGTCCCATATTTAGTAAGTATATTACATTAGGAGCAGAAGGAAGCATTTAATCAACATTCCTATCAATCTCCACTGAGGGGTGGGAGAGCTCACAGGTGTCCTAACAGGTTAAGGGTAGGCAGGAAGCCGCATTCAAGGTAGAGGGATAGAGTCTAGTCTTATCTGTGCAAGGTTGTATTAGTGTGCGTGGGAGAGAATAGCTGCAACTGTGCAAGGTTGTCACAGGATGTGTGTGATAAAGTGTGTGTTATGTCCTAAACGGCCTCTCTTACATTAATTGTCTTGGAAAAGCTTCATGGCTGAGCTTGTGAGAATAATGACCAACAAGGGAATTCATGGAAAAACAAAATCCTTGATTCCAACAGCTGAAAAATAAATGTGCTGTATTTTTATAGCTACAGTAACAGAAAATGAAATAAAAATCAATATCATAAAATTTTTTAAATGTAACGTAATTAGAGACAACAAAGGATTGAAATGCACATGATCCACCCCTGAGACTTAATACGTTAAATCAAGGCCAAATGTTATTGCGATCAAGTTGTACTTCAACTAAACCTGCCTGTGCACGGTCCGAGCCCGGCCTCTAACAGCAAATACCCGAAAGCTGCAAAAAGAGGTTTAAGTTAACCTATGTGGTCTCTCGATGTAAAGCGATTAAACTGCATTAAACGGTTCATGACCTCTAGTAGTTAGCCGCAGCAGTCAACATGTACCCTACCTCAGGTCCAACAGCAAAGCCCATGGCAGCTTTAATGATAATCTGTCTCAGCTCAGCGAAAAACCCACTGATGAACTGGTCCCACAGGTTAAATGCCAGTAAATCGTAGTATCAACACTGAATTCCAAGATAATTGGAGTAGTGTCGAGAAGGTTCCTGTTGAGAGAAATAAAACATATGTTGAGCATTTGGTTTAATCAATCAAGGTTTTTATTTTATTTTTTAATCCACTGACATCTGATATCCAGAAGTTCTATTATATGTGGCAATCCAAACACAAAAATAAAAATGTTTTGTTTTAATGATTTCTTAAGTCATGTACAGGAAATCAGTTCCAGCAGTGAGAGCAGGAAGAAGGAATTAGATTTTTTGCATTTTGGGTTTGTTTGTTTAATTGCTCTAGTTTCTTTTACACATGCAGCAGAGTAAACCTGAACAAATCTGAAATATCAGGTGGATGGATGCTGACTTTTTTTTTTTTTTTTGTCTGTGTTTTCATTAGAATGATAAAAGACGTCGCACACGTCCCGTCAACACCCAAAAAACAAATGCTTGTATACAATAAGATTATAGAGAAGAAAGGAAACAAAAGAGCAAAACCAAACCAGCAAAAAATGTTGAGTAGATCCAGACATGCAGTAAATCTGTCAGACAGATAGGCCTCAACCCAACATTAAAAATCATACATTTCAGTTTTCCAGTGGGCTTTAAGGTCTGTATGTGCAATGTTTGTTTGTTTTATTATTATGCTCATAAAAAGAGAAAAAGAAAGTGTTGAAATAAAACACCTTTGGTGCGAATCAGGATTTTGCAATATCTTAATCAAACTGTGATGGTAGTTGCAGTGTGTTATGCCATGTTACCAGCTGCTGTCAATCAAATCTTATCAAACGCATCCACACAACGTTTGTTTTCATTCCACGCAGGGACCTTAACGTGAGTTATGTTCATTTCCTGGAGACTTGTCTTAACCTTAACCACAACCATCACCGTTCTGACCGTAAACTTAACTTCAACCTAACCGCTCCCTAAAATTCATTGTCGTTTACACGCTGCGAACCAGCATCTGGTCTCAATATTGTGTGTAAACAAGCTTCTAAAAATGTGTGTAATACCACACACGCACACATGTTTTGTTTTTTTTTTGTGAGACTTAGTTTATTGCAGACACATGATGTCTGTAAAATAATGCACAGTATGTTGAAACCCAGAGTCAAGTTCAGCTAGGTGGTCCTTCCGAATGCAAACATAGGGCTGAGATGGTGTTTTGTAGAAAACGTGCTCTGTGAGAGGCCTGCGTGGTTCTCCCCTGGAATCTGAAGGTAAAGCTTCTCATAAAAGTTAATGTACCTTATTAGCCCACAGATGTTACTTGTCAGTTATTGCTCTGATATACAGTTTGTGTCTTCTTGCTCAGGTCAGAAGTCTTGATGGACCTGAGGGCCCAAACAGTCTGAACCTCATGCAACATGGAGGACACAATGTTTTTGGTGTCATGGACAGTTCTTCACTGTGTCCACTGTGTGTTTTTTTTTATTGTTACTGCAATTTTCAGTTTTACTCCTTTCACAATAACTTGATGTGCATGATGCCCCTCTACTAGTTTCCAAGGGGAAAACGCAGCAAAGCACAAACACTGGTTTTAAAGGATAGAACACAAAGGGAAGGTCGTATGGATGTGCCCGTCAACGCCGCTGGTTCTTTCCTGGAGGACTCACTACCTTCTCTCTATTCTCCTGCACTTCTCCTGATTTATGACATTTCACACCTTTTCCCCCTTTTTATCACCACAACCTTCTCCTGGTAGTGCACATCATGAGAGCAGGCTGTTTTTAACACCCAGAAATTACAGCTCCACCTTCTTGGCATGTTCATACCTCTTCCTCTTGCACTGGGTGAGAGAGAGAAAACAGCGAAAGAAAGAAATATTATGCAAATTTCAGAAGTCGTGGAAAGAAGAGTTCCTGTTTTTCACGGAACGTTTGGTAAATAGTTTGCAAAGCAGGAGACAAGTTAACTTTCTTTCACATTAGCTCATTAACATTGCACTTATTTTTCTAAGACGTCTCAGGCTGCTGTCCTAAAAAGGGTCATTTGTGTTTTCAGAATGTTCTTTTACATCATTTATTTGTTCTTTGTTGTTCACTGGTCTACTTGAGACTGAATTGGGTTAAACATGCCCCGTGAAATAAAATGAGTCTGCCACCCCTCAACAAATGGAAACTGAACTTTTATTTTTATGCCAGAGTTCTTGCTGAAGGTGTGGTCAGACCAGCTTAAACGATAAAGTGCAGCTGAGGAAACACTGTAAATGAACAGAGCTTCTAAAAGATGTTTTGTTTTGTTTTAGTCTCCTGAATACGTGATTCAGATTAAAAGTTCCAGCAATGTGAAGTTATCACTGCAGCCACAGCAAACAGGACGGGGGGTAAAAAAAAACACAGCACTGATCCCTGATTAGATCAGTCTGACCTGCCTCGTATGATCATTTATAATCATGGAAACTATTTCAAATCGGGCTAAATCAATCAAATTATAAGACTGCATGTGAAGAAGGTACATCTACAACGGTTCATGAAATAAGGAAACATGTCGAGCAGGTAACAGAAACCAGCAGACAGGACTGGAAAACTACAACCACTGTTGGACATTTTCTCATCAAGCGTACCTTGTAGGAGGGCACCGGAGACAGCTGAGCGGGCAGGTGGCTGTAGAATGAAAACAAAAACCCGCTGAGATATGACAGCAACATGAAAATGCACACCAGGAACCAGGACGGGGGTGGGTGGGGGGGGGGCATGCAGAACTATCACATCAATCTGATATTACTGATATCTTTGACTTGGAATGAAGCTAAATTGAAACTATGTGGTTTGGAACCAACATGAGCTGTAACTGAAGCTAGTTCTTGACCTTTGGAAACACAGTAAGAAAATAATTTAAGTTCAAAGGTTCCGTGTCGGAGGCTGATGAGGCAACTGGAGACAGGCGACTGTGTCAGATGGGCTCTAGATGGGTTTGCTAATTAACAAAGCATTTCTTGAAAAAAGATCAGCATTTTTGATAAAGCTGAAAGAAAAACATTTCAACCGTGCATGGGAGGCTTTGTTATGTTTATAGGAAATACATTTATGACAGAAAACCTACTGAAAGATAAGGTGGTTCTTGTTTTTCATTTGCCTCCCAGTTTTCAAGTCCTGGCTTTGATTCAAGTAGTAGAACTAATGAAATCAATAATAACCAAACCTCTTTAGTACAGGCCTGGTGTTTTGTTTTGTTTTTTATTGTAGGGCTCTCAATATTATAATTATACATAATAATAACATACTTATTCACCTGTCCAAGCCAGCTTTTCCAAAAAAAAAAAAATCTCTGTAGGTTTCCCAACATGTAGGTAATAGTCATACAGTCTTTGAATAGTTACGCTGTTTTTTTTTTTTTATTGGTTTAGGTAAAATATGTACTTCAGACTAATCCACCTGTACTAACAGCAGTCGTGTCTGGTCTGAGGGAGTCGATCATACAGCTAAAAGCCCAACATACCCTGTGGGCTCCAGCTATCGGTCTACACACCGAGCTTGAATTGGAATTTCAGGACCTGCTGCCGCCCTGAAGTGAGTGTGGTGTATTTCTGTGCAGTTAATCTTGATGCTTGTCACTATTGGCCACTTCCTGTTGACAAGAGAAAATAGGATATAATCTGGCGTAATTATAGACATGCAACTGTATGGCTTTTTTGTTTTTTTTTCCCCCACAGTGTAACTAATGTTATAGGATGAAAGCAAAATACAAAACAATGGTAAAATATTTCTGACAGAAAAAAATGAATGAGTACATTGTACTGTAGTAACTTTCTAGCAGGCCGACGGCTGCGCCTCGAGCAACAGCCTTAATTTACTTATGCAAAGTTGTCACAATGCTTTCAGACCTCAGGCTTTGTGTACGGGGCCGGGTTTATACTTTCTCTCTACACAAACCGAACCAGGTAGACTGCAAATGCACAACACTGCATGTATCTGACGATGCAAACACCGAGGTGTGTTCCCACAGAGATTATTAAATTACAATCGGACCCATGCAGTCTAATTCCTATTTGGCTGCCCCTTCAACTGATTTGGTCACAGTATACAGCCCTGTTTGGCTTGTGCATTTCCTCTTGGCGTTCATCCTAAGTCTAAAGGGGGAAAAAAACAGAAGGGCTTTGGCTCAACTTTCAGCGAGAGAACTTTTGTCCCAGTAAATCAGTTAAAAAAGATGCTGTCGGTGAGAAGTGAAGCTCTATTTGTGTTACTTTACACGCTAATTACATTCTTTCATCCTGTGAGGTTAAACAAAATATCTGTGTTTAGGCTTTGATTTACACACCAAGCCCAAAGGTTCAGTGCAGTTTCAGTACCGTCTAAATTTTCTGCATGTCTCTGAGCTGTCATAAGGCTGAAGAGAAGAGAGACGTGAACTCTGTACGGCTTATGAATGAACTTTAGTGTGGCAGAAATGTGAGGGACTTTTGAAAGACTTTGTTCCCCTGTGGCAGCTGCTATTGAGGATTACCTGAATCCTAATTGGACAGATTCAGTTTGACAGTTTGCAGCTCCAGGATGAAACTGTTGCTGCAATATAGCTTTGGGACTTCATTTTGGGATTTTAAAAAAACTTACTTTTCAGTAGTTTTCTGAATGAGAGCTCACTCCTCACTGTTGATTTGTAGTGAGGATATAAAATACCTTGCCCTTATCTTCATAGAGCATAATCTGGTCTGACCACACCATTAACAATCCTCTTTTATAGCCCAGTATAGTAATTATCTAGTAGTTTAGACCTGTTGACCTGCTGATCCAGAACCTGTTCTGCCTCGTCTTGTCAGTGACACTTTTACCTTACCTGTTTTGTTTCCTGCTGCTCTCTGTCAAAATAACTACAGACCTACAATAATAAAAGAAGTTTTAACTGAAAGACAGTTTTTACCACCAGGCTGTCCGGCTCTGCAAAACCACTGTCTGTGCAGTATTTTTCATACTCATCACCTGTGCAATATTAATATTTCTCTCAAGAACTCTACTCACTGCACTATCGAATGAATACTACTACTTCGTATTCATGCACATTTTTATTCAGGTACATACATCTCTTCACTCACGCACACACACACCCTTTCTTATATCTTGATAATGCCCTTACACTCTGGACCTTGCACATGCTCGTGGCTAAATTTCTACTGATTAGATTTATTTACTAGTGTTTTATTATTAGTGAGTTAGTTGGTTCCTTCTTGTCTGTATAAACATTTGATTGCATTGTTAACCTGCATAAAACAAATACAGTATTTTTAACCTGTATATGTGCTGGTCGAGTTGCAATGAATTTATTTTTACTGAATTAGTATAAATTAGTTTTATTTTTACAAATATCCAGTAGTTGACATATCGCAACACAATCCATCACGAGCGTGTACTTGTTTACTGTAGTTCATGTGCAATGTCTCCAAAACTGTCCCGAGTGCCGTTGTGCACCGAGGCTTGCTATTAAGATTGACATCTGAAATATTGTGTTTTCAAGGATTTACATTGAATATTGTGTTTTCAAGGATTTACATTGAAGGCACCTCAGGGCCTGTCTTTTAGCCAAACCTTTGCATTGCCTAATTGTGCATTTGATTGTAGCCACTCGGCCTGATGGAAGTAATAGTAATGAGAAGCAATGACATGTAGTACACCGAAACATGCCCCATTAGAAGTAAGTGTTGCTAAATCAGAAAAATGATGTGATCCACTAGAGTGAAGATGTCTCACTCTGTCTGTGTCTCTAGACACATTCTAACTTCATGTTGTGAAGGTAGTATTAAATGTTCAATAAAGTAATACTTTTTTACAGTAATGTTAAATTGTTGTCACTCAGTAACTTTACTTTTTGCACAGTTATGCTACTGTTAGCTGTTAGCTTCACTGATTGGCGATATGCGCCTTTTTTAGCTTGTTCGTATTGGACCTTTTTAAACTGGTAGCATGTCAACCTACACGCTGTACACTTTTTGTACAAATGAGATGCACACTATCCCTGGTGGCCATGGTGCTCCAGGTCTGCACTACTAATGCGACTTCTGCATAGAGTGCCTAGGCCATTTTTTTTTCCAACCAAGGAGTGTACATGCAGGAGTAGCTTCACTCCCAGCCACATTTTCCAGGAGCGTTAGTCTGACAGAAATTTGATTTAGTGTTGCTGCTCTACAAGGCTTCTTTCAACTCACTGTTTTTGTGATGAACTAAAAGCAGAGTGAATATCATTACATGTCAGTAAACCGGAACTGCTTGTTTTAGAGTTTTTCTGGCTCTTAGTGGCCCAAAATCAATGAATGCAGCTTTAATGCACATATAGTTACCAGATTCTGGAGACATTACACATGGGACTCTGATTGTAAGCACAGGAAATCCTGCTTCTTGCAAGTCTGTATTAAATCTATCAATAACAATCCACAGAAGTAAGGTATTTTACAGACAGATTCACTGAATAAGCGCATCATGTGATTACATCTCCCAGACTGCTGCAGCATGAGGGGCAGAAGGGCAGCGTTTCTCAGTGTAGGTGGTAGGCATTCAGTGCACAGCTCCATATCTGAGTGTTCATCCTGTTATTTCTCTGCAAACCTTCCAAGGTGTTATGCAAATTCTGCACAAAAGCTTTTGAAAGCTCAGTGTGAATTACCTGCAGGTCATCTGCGCTCAAACAAAATCTCCATACACATGCCTCATTCTTTTCTGATGAGCCCCTGCCAAGCAGGTAATGACAGAGCTATGCTTGAAGCTCTCACATGTAACAAATTCTTAAAAAACTACTGATCACAGAACCAGTTTTTTTGTCCTTAAGGGCACTCGGGGCTCTGCTGCCAAATGCTTGAGTAAAAGATCCTGTTATTATAGGGTTTTCCTCAGGCTCAGTAAATAGAATCTACATATATAAGGTATTTAGAAAAATAAGCAGAAGGAATAACAAGTCATTAAAAAACCATCACTTTAAACTTGGTTGTTTACAAAACAGATCAAATTTAATTTCACTGTGTAATTTAACTGACATCAAGGCCATAATGTATGTAGCAACAAATTGAATCAGAGCAAATTGCATGTTTTAGATGATAAATTACTGAAAAGCATGCTATGATTTGTATTTAATGGTAAAATGGTCGTGCCAGAGTTCGTCTTAAAGTGTAAGGAAGTGCTTCAGTGTGGGATTGAAATAAAAAAACAACAACAGTCTGTATCATTCCAGTTTCTGTAAATCCAGAGCAGGCAGTGGGTTGAACACACCGACATGTCCTCCACCTGTGTGGTAAAGATGCGTCATGTTTGAATGAATGCAGAGCCTTGTTGTAAGCCACAGGCTTTTAGATCCAGCCTTTAGATTTTGAGAGATAGTCGTCAATACTTTCTGGTGACGTTTGTCTCAGACGGAAGTTTATATATATAACACGTTTGACTGTATGCAACTGATGGATGAAACGGATGTTTGGTTAAGGATGAGAAATATTATGTAGATTTTTTTGTCCACTAATCATCATGAGCACACACTGACCTTCTCTTTTATAAGATTATTGACGACCGTCGGGGTTTGTGAAGTAGTTGTGTGAAAATGTCACATGCAGGAGACGGTCTGAGTAAAACAAACATCTGTATAATAAGGAGACTCTGGAACTCATCACGTTAATTAGACTTTCCAGACTGCACTACCATGGCCCTGTCTCCAAACCTTTTAAAGCTTTCTGTGCACATTATTGATGTTTCCTTCCAACTGGTCAGTACTTCGGCTACTTCCAACTTCTTGAAGAGCCTGGATGGTAATATTTGAAAGCAGCTCTTCTCTGTCAGTACATGTTATCTGTCAACATGTACAACCTGCTGTTATTACGCTGACACAGACAACGAGACCTGGGAAAGAACCAAATGTAACAAGAATATTCAGCAACACTCCAAGTTTCCCCTAAAAGTGCAGCAAGTACTTACAGATGAACCTGAGACAAGGTATTTACGGCTCTGTGTGCTCGGGGCCTTTGAGGATGACGAGCTCGGCCTTATTAAACTGTTAATTACTTTTTTTTTTCCCCCTGTAATGGTCACAACCTGTAAAACAACCTGACTCTGGGCAAAACGCAGTACAGGGTATTGTTATTAGTACATTAGTATTATCAGAAACATACAGTGACTGATATTGATGCAAAAGAAGAAAAAGCCTGGATGTAATATCAGCAAAGCTGTTCACAGCTAACACTGGTTTAAAAATTAAAAATATCCTGCAAATAATTACAACAGGAAATGCCACTAGGCGGCATGAGTTTGGTATGAAACTCCTTTTCTTTTCTTTTTTTTTAAACAATAGTAACACTATAAAAAAAAATCTATAAAACTGTGAGATGCCTTCACTTACACTGTTGTAAGTCACATGCCCAGAAAAATGACTAGAGGCTTTTGTGTTAGATGTACAGAGACTGTATTCAAAGAGTCACGTTCCTATAAGAATATAATTGTCTACAAAATAAATAACACCGATCATTTTATGTTACTCACTGTAGATTCTGGTGCTTTTAATTTCCCACGGTTTTGTAGCTGTTAGTGACCAGGGACTGAAACTTTACAGTTTACTGTCAAACTGCCCATTCAGCAGATGCTGTGACTCACTTTGAGTCATTCAGTTTCCCAATCACTCATTCACTAAATTTCTCTCTCTCTCACACACACACACACACACACACACACACACACACACACACACACACACACACACAGTTGGAGGGCACAGTATTTTACAGCCCGAAGGCGTTTCATGTTAAATCACTGTTATATTGTAAATGTACAAAACCTTAATATAACAATTTATCGTCATTTTGAAGATGAAATCACTTTAATGATGCTAATGCATGTTTGCTCCTGTGTATGAATGAATAGTCAGGAAAAGTAACTGGCAAAGTGTCTGACCATGTTTTCATTCATTTCAATACTTGGTTCATTCTGTGTATCGACTTTAAACGTTTATCATGAGAAAGGAGCAGACTCTGGGTGTTCATGAGTTAATGCCTAGTACATCCACTACAGTAGGCAGTAAAATCACTATTGAGCAACCAGCTCAGAGACGCTGTGAACCTGTTTTCACGTCTGATCTGTTTACACTGGCAGCGGTAACTCTTAGTACCGCCACTCGTCAGAGGGCGGCTCTTTGACTGCTTTTTACGCATCATTATAAAGGCTTAACGCCCTCCCTCTGCGCGCTGTCCGCCGCTGCGAGCCCTCAGTATATGGATCTATGTTGTAGATAGACTGGCTAGATGTCACACGCCACTAGCCTGCAGGTTGCAAAGGTTGAAAGTACACATTTTTGTCCTTCTTTTAATTCTTTTTGGGGCTTTTTTTCTCCGCTGCTTGGATACTACTGACCTACACGTTGGATATGTGCACACAGGATGATGACAGCCCCTTTCGTCCCCGTAGAAGTAAAATAAAATAGGCTTTCGCACCCAGTGGATTTACTCCTGTCGTTCCATATGAAGAATTCAAAAGTAAGTGATTGTTTGTTTGGTTTGGTTTGGTTTTTTTGGGGGGGGGGGCATGACGCAGGGCAGCGGGCTCGATCCTGTTACTCTCCAGTATTTAAAGTTAACCACAAATCCTGTTGGATTTGTCACATTATTTTTTTAAAAAGCGCCTCAGGTTTTGCATGTGGTTTGCACATTTTAACACCAACCAGCGTTATCCAAGCTGGTCGTTAGCGCAGCCTCTGCGTGGCTCAAATGCGCCGCTTCTAACTGGGGGCAACGTGTTAATCCGACTTTCCTCCTTAATTTTCCAAAACGCTCCACTGCAGCGTTTCCCACATTACGCGTCTTCCTTGTTTGGCTGCTCCCCTGATCAATTAGTTTATCCCAGCCTGGAACTGTCACTCATGACAACATGTTTTCACCCTGCACAATAATCATTTAATACCAAAAATCACTCCTTAAATGATCTATTATTCTTTTTACTTATTTATTTATTCTGCCACTTTCTGTCATCGTCCATCCAAGTGTCCAGGTCAGTGGCTGGTGTTAATCGGTATAATGGGAGGTCACGGCGTCAACCAGATTATGTGAAACCCCCGCCTGTGTTCTGAAATTGATCATTATCTGTTATCTGGAGGATTAATCTACCTGTCCTTTCACCGGCTGTTCGCCCAGACCTTCGAGTTATTCATCAACCTAATTTGCGCGGCCACTGTCAGGAGCTGCAGGCCAGTTACGGCTCTGGGTCTGCAAGTCCCGACGCCACAATCTCTGTCTGACCCAAAACATGGGCATTCACTACTGAAAGCTTCTTTCCGCACACAGAGGGAACTTTGGCATCTGCATTTAAGGGAAAGGCCTGTATGTTTTCCTTATTTTGAAAAATCCGTGCACTTCTTCATTTCTTCAGGTTTGTAATGTGAGAACTGATGCACATAAATTAAATATGTGGATTGAGCGCATAAAAAGGTGTATAACCTTAATCTATACAGGTTTAACCTGCGCTCCAGCTCCCAGGCTGAACCCTGAATATCATCTGTCTCACTTTGCTTGGCAGAAAAACCACAACTGAGCCCCATTAACGCTGATTATATTCGATGGTGTTGTGTGTACACGCATCTGGGAGTAAAAGTATTTGAAGTTTCCTGGAGGAAGGGTGGCCATATCTGCGTTCCTGCTGCTGTTAATGATATTTCCAGCTGACATTCCTTTATGCTCATTCAAAGCAGGCATACAGTAACTTCTGCTGTGTGTCTGCCTGCATTAACACACACACACACACACACACACACACCTCTAATCTTCTATTCACTGTCCTTGACACAGCTCATGGTTCCTCACACTGTCATGTAACTGTATGTTGACTGTAATTTGCCATTAAAATAGAAGTAATGTTTCATTTTAATCAAGGACGTACTGCTCCATATTCATCCCTCTCATATTTCCATAGTGTTTGGAGCGTATAGTATCACAGTGTGTGCTGCTGACTGTCTGTCCCCGGTGTTTGTGATAGGTTCTAATAAGAACTAAACGGTGCAGATGGGTTCTAAAGAAGATGATTGTCCAGCAGACTCTTTCTATGGAAAGAGAGGAAGAGCAGGTCTAGTCCTTCACACCTTCACAGAACATTTAGCACCAGCAGAGAGCGCTAGTTTTCTAAAGCCTGCACAGTGTTGGAGAGAGAAGTCAGACAGGTCTTAGTGAGACATGTGGGTGTCCCCGCCCGCCAACACCCCTGTGCTCCTACGGAACAGAGAAACAGACATCTGAACCTAATTTAGCATAACCTGCTGCTAATTCAGCAGCAGTGAGTCATGATAAGCAGTCAGATAAGTGAGAGGAATAACAATTTAGGTTTTATTTTTTCTTTCCCTCGCCTCTTGCTGTCCAGAGTCAGAGCTGGGTGATGATACAGTTTGCTACTTGTTGACCAGCTCAGCTTTTTGCCCACATTTCCATCCAGGTGTGTGTGACACAAGGCAGGTGAAGTAGAGCAGGAGCGTACTGGTAACACACACACACACACACACACACACACACACACACACACACGTAGTTCAGCTGGAGGAGGCCGTCTCCAACACAGGGCGTAAATCCACAGGCTGCCTGTTCACATAATGTAGTCTCAGTTTGCTTCTGCTTTATTGTTGTGGTCTCTGACCTGCTGAGGACCCACATGCAGCATCAGACCCCCCCCCGGCCAACCACTAAACTCAGTCATTTATTTCTCCTGCGTCGTGTTTTCCAGTGTGCAAGTGCAGGCTGGGAGTGCAAGCATGAAAAGAAACAGGCTGCTCTCCATCACTAGATTTATGTCACATGTTGTGGAAAGCATACATGAGGGGTGTGTCGCAGCAAAGTGGGGGCGATATATCAGAATTACACTGTCCAATAATCACAGCTGGATCAGTTAAGGATTTGATTAGATAAATGTTACATATAATAAAGACTTAAAACTGCTTAAGAAGTCTTAGGTTAATGGTTTGTTTTGATAGTTTATCATGTGATTCCACTAATAAGAGGAAAGCAAACGCAGCTTCCACGTTGTGTACGTGAAGACGGTGTTATTGCACTGAATCCATTAATTAGTTCAAGTAAAATGAATCCTCTAACTTAAAAAAACACATTTAATCCTTATTGGATTTATTTTGGCTTTTCTGACATCTGACAACCTCAGCTCCCACAGCTGATTTATGACACCCCATTGGAGCCAGAGCCATGGAGGAGCCAGAAAAGCTCCCCAGGATACAGTCAGTTACATTCTCTCACTGTCGAGAGATATATCAGCAGCTTACATCTGTGATGGATGCTCATTTGTCAGCGCAGTATATCAAAGACACCTGATGACTCACGGTTTAATCACAGCCAAAGCTTGGCTGAATTTCTTTGCACAAATTATTCACTTTGTGTTGGCTGTGATTGATCACTGTCTCATTACTGTGTGTCAGCTTAATTGCTCGAATTCACCAAGACGTCTCTTGGAATTAGTGTTTCCATCCAAGATGTTGTTTCATGGCTGCAACATTTATTTAAACAGATGTCTTGGACATCATCAAAGATGTTTCTCTGTGATTCAGCTCAGCATTAAGAAAAAAAAAACTTTAGAAATCATCAAAAACTCATCTTTTAAAACTTCCCGTTCAAGCAAACCTGGGTTTTCTCATCTAACCTGCTGTTCTCTACCTGTGCTGGCTGATCTCCACAGTCACGTGTTGTTTAGTGTGGTCATGCAGTTTCTTTTCATGCCGTCTGGAAACTCGGAATCTGAATATTTAATGGTCTTCGAGTGCAGACATCCTTTTTGGCTGTCTGTTATCGGGACTATAGATGTGGAGTAGGAGCAGCATACTCCATCTCCCCTCTGGCACAGTAGCTCAATGTATCATTGTACAGTTTGTGAACAGTTTACACACAAAAAGTACTTGGTTATGTTTAGGGGAAGAGGCTGCAGTTTGGACTTATAGAGGCCAGATAATGGCTGTGGTAACATTAGAGATCTGCTCTCTGAAAGATGAGCTAACGCTCGGTTTGACTAGAATTTTCTTCTAGGCCATTTGATGTTCTGGTTCTGCAGCGAGAGAGAGAAGGGCCCATTTGCACACACGTTCCACCTAAACCTGCCTTAAAGATGCCGTGACTCTCAGTGAGCTCATGCTGCAGGATCACCAAACGTGCAAGCTTGAAATTACCATTTGGATCAGTCCAACGCTTTATTAGACCTGGGCTTCGGCTTGTCTCTTTACAAAAGGCACAGTGAGTGGGTGTTATGTGATTGTGACCATTAGTGGGGAAATCACTGTCACATGGATGCTTCACACAGCCGGAGCCAGGCTCATGGGTCTGTTCCGTGGGTTGGCAGGGAGTGTGAACCAGAAGCAACAGTCACATGCAATTATCAGCACAGCAACGTTTTCTCTCCTTTGAAGCCCAGGGCTGTCGTACATCGCTCCCTTTATTCTTAATGCACTATGTGAAATTTCTAACATTATTTTTGAGTCAGTTCATGCTCAACCTATGGCACTGAATGATCCGTGTCTAAACATCAATACATTTTTCAATACGATCGCCCTCTAGTTTGTTACTAATCTGAAACATTTTCTGGTTTCCTCTGTTTTCTGTCACCATAAGTGATATCTCTTGTCTTGAGGACTCTGACATCAGGTAGTCCGACTGCTTATTTATATAATCAACAGATTAATAAATAATAAAAATCATTTCTAAGTTGATAATTTGAGTCATTTCATCTTCACTGTACCTGGAGAACATAATACACACAGCAGCTACACCACAGCTTTTATACGTTAGATTTGACGAAGGGAATTTCAGATGTCCCAGCTCGGGTCCAGTTTACTGCACTTACTTGATCCATGTATGGGGCTTTCATCTTATTTCCTCTTGCCCTGTATTAAAAGCAGGTGTTTCTCTTGAACGGAGTTTGATTGACTCGGTGAGTGTGCAGAGACACTGCCATTAGAAGCTTGGCGGCAACTTGAGCAGTTGCATCAGGGGTTAATGTAATGTTATTATATTATCACCATTATTCTCAAGTGGCTTGAAACAGAATAAGAACGTGTATTTGTGGTTTGCGCTTTGGCCAAAAGCGAAGAAAATGCATAGAGTGAAGCAGCTCTCCATAGTCTAGTCTTGTGAAACATGTAAAACACTCACTGCATAAACTCATAAAATTGATGGCAGTCAAACAAAGTCAATAAAGTCTGTTTTTACTGGTCCTTGAAGAGTTGACTTTTGGGGATACAGGGTTTCTCAGCATAACGTTTTTACTTAAGTATTATCAGAAAGATGCAAATAAAACCCTCTGTTGGGAGATAGTAGAATGAAAATACTGTCATTCTGGCCCAGAATTGAAAGTCTGGATATAATATTACATAAAAAGTTCAGACTTGACAAATCAAAAGCTAATATCCTCTTAGAGTCTTAATTCTATTGACTTAGAGGATTTTCTGTGTTTATGTGGTGTTTGATGTGCTGGATAAACATGGGTGTTGGGGTAGGGGGTGGGATGGGTTTCATTCTCTGAAGCAGAAGCCTGCTGTCACAGAGCAAGTAGACACACATTGTCTGGTGAAGCTGATGACTTCTGAAGCAAATCACAACGTGACTGGCAGATTATTTTGCCCCCTTCTGAGATGAACCATCCGATGTGATTAGCAAACTCCATCATTCCTGTGTTTGTGCTAGTTAGTTCACCTCTGGTCTGTGTGATTGACATGTTGCTTTAAACCCTCATCATTAACAGAAGCTAAAGGTCTCTGACACATCTGGGGCCTCTACATATTGTTATAAGCTCAGAGTCCTCCTGAGTGAATACCCCCCCCCCCACTGAGTGATCCTAGTGTACGTCTGACTCGGAGCAGTCTCGTCTGGGGGCATTTAGATAAGATGCAGGAATCTTCCTTCTCACTCAACACATCTTCATCCCAGGGCGTGAAATACAGATGTTATGTAAAGTTCACCTTGAGTCTAATGCAGATGCCAAAAGATACTTTGGGCATGTGCGAACCACTCACATCAGCAGCTCTTCTTGCAGTTTGAGAAACACTGAAAGACGACTGATACGAGAACACAAACGTAACTGCTGTTCAAAAACGTTGAGGTGTGCAGGAGTCTTTGTCCTGGCCGTGCTGCTGTTGTGCAGCCAACTAAAACAGTTCCTCATGCTTTCCGGGGCTGTGATGTGCAGTCTTGGCATGACTGATTTTGACATGGTATTTCCATAGCAGCAACAAAATAACGTTCTCTTCTCGTCTGTGTGGGTTTTTTTTTTAATAAGACTGCATTTTACCCTTTAAGGGGGTCTTCTACTGCACAATATTCACGTGTTTTCAATACATTTCTTTGAGGAACATGTTCGATTTCTAAGGACACGAAGCAGCTGCAATTAAAAAGATATGATTTAAAGCAAAACCCGTGTGATGAAAGAATAAAAACACATGTATCCAGAGCTAGTGCTGGCGTCTTGACAGTTTTCAGTTCTCTGCTGCAGACACAATTTTTCTGTGCCAGAAGGTGTCGAGGTTCAGCGAAGACAGCGATCCAAACAATTCAACGTGCAGCAGAAACCAAAAGGTACCTCGTAAACTTGATCTTGCGGTGTGAAGGCAGACTGTTTTTTTTGGCACGTTCCTTTCCTCCTTACCTAATCTCCGCCTCACTCATGGTTCCGTTCATTACCAAAAATAAATGAGCAGCAGCATTTTTGCTGTTTGTGCGATCAAAGACATAGTGGCATAATATATGGATTAGATTTGAATTAACTTCAGTGACAGTCATTACTGACCACAGTCATACATTCCCAGGATGAGTCACAGGATCAGAAATTCAAAGAGGAAGAGATTTTTTTTTTTTTTTTCCCCCACTTCAGTGTAATTTAATGATTTGGAATAAGAGACGGGAGAAACTGAACTTGTGTTGGTGAGAATTTGTGAAGGCATCAACAAATCAGGATATCCTTAAGGGAATTAAATAAAAATAAATATGCACAACTTTCTTGTCCAAGCCAAGTTCCTAGTTCATATTAGCATCATTAGATCTCACAGTTATTTGTTGACTTAGTAAGTGATGTGGGTACATAAAGGGACTGGAAGCGGCTCATAAAATAGTCCCGTTCTTTTCCAAGGACAACAACAGGGAGCACACAGTGATCAAATGCATTTTGTCTTCATCCTCCCGCTTTCAAATGTTCTCTGGACGTGAGATCAGATTTCCTGCTGGACAACAGCGGGACGTGATTGCAATCAAAGCATCAGTGGTTCAAGTCAATAGTTCCTCTAAGGAGGCAGCAGCTTATCTGGACAAATTACGGCAGGGTTCTCTCATAAGTTTAACATGTGAATCCCAATCTGTAGCAGAATGATTTTGCATACAAAGACTGCAGATTTTCTGATGAAAACCCAAATCAAGCGTTTATTAAATGTAAATTAGGCCATAACTCTGGGAGTCTCGGGTCAGGACTCACAGACAGCAGACTGATTAAGTCTGCACTCACCAGTTTAGTCAGAAACTCTGCAAAATCCCTGTTTTCATGCTGTATTTCTCATTAGCTGTGCGGCACCTCGCACTTTGTTATGAGGACCAGGCCATCGAGTAGTTTAATGGCTCTCAGGCCTCAGTGCTCAGACTGTGTCACACCAGTGGAGGCCACGTCTCTGTGTGAGGTCTTTATATGTTCTTCATAAGCTGCATGTCACATGTCTTCTGAAATTAGTATCTTTACTTTGCATTTGTTCGTCAATAAGACAATCAAGAAACCTTTCCCTTATTTTTGTTCACTTTTTGCTCACCTGCTGTTTGCAAGTATGTGCTGGCCCAAACTGCTGGATCTGGTTTGACCAGATGTGCACACATCACATATCTCTTCTATCCACATTAGACACTGTTTGTTTTCATCAATGTCATTATTAAAAAGACTTTTTCTGCTCTAACCTACATTAGCCCATTAGCCATCAACACAGTTTTTAGCCCCACAGCTATGCCTGGTGTTTAATAGTCACTGTAAACCTTATCAGTGAAAGCACAGCTGTTGTAGTGTCAGCCCATGCATTCCCATTAAAGTTGACAAAGTGATGTTGACAGTTTAACAGGCTTTGACTGGTCTATTTGACGTTCAGCACGGTCCTGAAAAGATCACTTTTACTGTGTTATGTTTTTCTAATATACACTATTCACCGTGCTCATCCAGAAATAATGGCTTATTAAAGTGTGCAACAGTCATTATTGCCAAGAAACACCCCAGACTTGTCAGACAAGTGCCTCTTAAGCTTCTGCACAACCAGTTGATTCTGTGCAGCAGCGTAAATGGCGCCTCGCTATTACCTTGAAGTTGATTTTGTTTGCGCCAGCAGCTGAAAGGCAGAAGCAGCAGCAGCAGCAGACTGAATTCTAGATGCTAATCTGATTTACAGAGAAAGTAAGTGAGCTCTAGTCGCTTGAACTGTGTCTCCAGCTGTGTTACATCATACTCAGCTTCATGACATAAACTGCCTCCTGTGTATTAGGCCTTTTATACTCAGGTCCTTGCTGGTGATCTCTGACCGGGCCGTCCTTTTAAAGTCTGCCTCGCAGCATACAAATGTTGGCACTGTCTATAAAGTACTGAAAGATATAAATAATGAAACAACGTCATAATAAATACTGTAATCATTATTCTTATTGAGGGGATAAACATATATGTGATGGAAATATTTCCAAATCAGCATAAATCAGGAAAAGAAAACACCATTTGAACAAGGCACTCATTTGAAACTTGTGGTTTTCTTAGCCCGGATCACGTCTAGAACATCTGGACAGCCACAGCAGCATTTTCTCTGCACAGCCTTCATCATCTGCCCCGTTTTAATCCTCATTATGAAACATGGGAATTAATATCACATGGGAAAGTTCAAAACAATGCCCCAGGGAAAAGATTGGGATAAAATATCCATCTATCTGACAAAACAATCTGCATGATGACTAATGTCATGCAAGGTCCTGTGTTCTGCTTTTATGAGATTATGTGGTTGCGGGACACGAGGCTGGTAGTCTGGAGAGCCTGTTCAGCTAATGATACCTCAGGTTCAAAGTGGTGGTGGAAAATGAGACGTGGGTATAATCATGCTCAGCATGAATATGATGAGAGACAGCAGCCCTGCAGGCCTCAAGAGCGGTAATCCACCTGACAGTGGCAGACAAGATGGCTTTGGATTGCACCTGACTGTTCAGCTGATCCTACTGTTGAAGGACTGAAGGTGGTTGATGCACTTTATGTCGGTCAGAGCAACATGATTTTCATTGCTCCTGACCAATGTGGAGACTGGTCACTGAGTGTGTGAGCTGAAGTCATTTCCCCTGTTCTCACTGAAGCCTGTTGTTTATTGATATGTTTGGCCCAGGCTGTGAACTGGGATTCCATCAGCATTTTTGGAACTTGTTAAAACCAGATTTGTTTTTGCATGAGTGTTTAACCGAGATGTTTTCCTCTCCGTGTCTTTGTGCAAACAGAACGGCTCATGATGAGCTGGGAATCATTGTTTCATCTTAAGTGTTAGTTTAGTCAAAGTGTGTGTCTCATATGCCGTTTTATGATGAATTATGTAAAGGCTGTTTAACCAACTACATTTTGAATGAGTGACAACCAGCACTTAAATTTATCGTCTGCTTTTATATACTGGAAGAGCTGTGGTAGATAAATAATGACGGTTTCTCTAACCACTGTAGCTGTAACTTATTTCAGTGAAACCAAACAGCAGCATTTTCCTGCAAACCTGCAAATGCACGACACAGAGCCATGACTCTGTTAAACCTACATGAATATTAACAATACCAACATTTATGAGATGTAAATGTTAAAAATATTACTCTGACAATAAGACTGGAGGAATTGCCATCAGTTTAAAAAACATACCACACTATTAGCTCTGCTAGCTGGCCTCTTGTTTAAAGCCTGAAGAGTGCGGTATGTGAAGAACCGACCCATGGGTTGTGTGGAACACAGTACAATATGATTTGTTCTTAAATGGAAGGATTTTGTGACTGGTATGTTTCTCTCTGACCTCGGCTGTTTTCTTGTCTATGCATAGGCCTGTAGAAAGAACTGGGGCTTCGATTGTTAGTGTTTCCTCTTCAGTATCTGAAATCATTGTCAACATTATGACTGGGGTCCAACCTTTTCTAATGCTCATGAATATTTTAGGAAAATCACTGCTGAATAGATGAATATGGAGTAAAACTCAACTGCTTAACAGTTTTTCCTTTATGATTTCTATAATAACAGTAAAGTATATCATTGTACTCTTGCACACATTATTGATGTGGGCACATTGTGCACATTCAGCTCACTGTGATTCGTCTTTATTTCAGTGATAAAACAACATTGCATTGTCCAGTAAGTTTAGTTTTTCTCTAAAGTTACAATAGTCGTTGGTCTGATCACGTTTGCTTTGTGCTGCCCTGCCTGAACTCGAGATTTAAATGTCTTTTCATACAATCAAGCTGCTTCTAGAATTGATCAAAACTTCAGCTTTCAATGCAAATAAGACGTAGCATCAAGAGTAACCGCAGATTTAACTACATTACATCCAATCAATAGTGCTGCAGATGATAACTGCAGGTATGAGATCAAGAGAACATAGTGTTGTACATGTTAGGAGGAGGCTTTAAATAATCAAACACTGTAGACAGATCAATATTGTGATAACCCCAAAGTTTTATGAAGAGGCCCCAAAACCAGCAGATGGTTTTGCCTTTTGTGTGAAATCCTTGCTCTCTTTGGATTTAATGCAAAGAGGTTTTATTTCCATCCCTCAGTTTAAATGTCAACATCTCAGAAATGTATGAAAAGGTTGTTTTGTTTTTTTTTTATAAAACCTGCAGAACTGATTAGTCTTGGAACAAGGAAACATTCAGTTTTAGCATCAATTACACAATAGATTTTTCTGACTTTGTCAATAAAAGAAGATTATAAATTATTATACCTGCACATTCTCAGCATCTGCAGAAAGGTAGTATCACATGAAACTCTTAGAGAGAGTGCAAACCTGCCTCAATGCTGTACAAATAGTTTGGAAGTGTAAAAACACCCGGCGCCTTTCATCAACTCTGTCCGGTGAGAGTTGAAGCTGTGGCTTTTAGGCAGAAGTCATGACGCTAACGTCAGTAGCTTTCATTTGGCTCGTTTTGTGCTCTGTGAGTCCGTCCCATTAAGACCCGGGGAAGCCTACGTGAAATTGCTGCCATCACTCACATCCTGCTCTGTTTGCTGCTCTACAAACAGTCTATGCTGGTGCTGTGTATGAAATCACATGACCCACCTTGCTCTCACGAAAACAGCCCCAGGACTCACTGTCAGGTTTAAAAGAACAGGATCCAGGTTTAACGATTAATAGCAACTACGTTTTCTGCTCTTCGTCCAGCATGAACAGGTTCAGATATTCAGAATGTTTGAACCTTTTACAGGAGAGAGACATTAGAGATGTGGATCTTCGGGAAATGTTTGTATGTGGCTGGAACAACTTATACTTTTCATTAAATTTTTTTTCCCCAGTGATTCCATTTGTTATGGTTTTCCAGCCTGCCAGTGAAGCATCTAATTTCATATGCAGCCTGATGTTTTTGTCATCAAGGCATTAGCTGTCACTGCCTCCGTCCTTTAAGCAAACTCACACCTAAAGCAGTGAAGTGTCAGTGAAACCAGATACAATGAAAATGTCAGTGTAGGTATGAAACGACTTGCACAGTACAGTATATCGTGGAAATGCTCCAGAGATGTGCAGGTTTTTTCTTGCTTCTTCCTTAATCCTTCCATTAATGTTTGCATAGTTTCTTGTTCTGAGATTAAGGCATTAGCTGCCACCACCTACTTCAAAACCTGAATCATTCTTTAAACAAACTTTCAGACAAAACAGGGTAGAATCAATAAACGTGTTGAGTGAATTTACCTTTCACCAGATACAGTAAAGGTGTCAGTGAGGTTATGAAACAGATGTAAACCACCAGCCCTGGTGCTTTGTTGCAACTTGAAGTGAGTTTTAAAAAGATGGTTTATCTGACGAACTGAGACAAAATATTTAGTGCTAGTAGTAGATGTATGTCCAGGTCATATGGGGAAACCACATGCATTTTATTCATCCATGCATTGTGACACAGGTCTCCATGTAATTGATTTTGATACAGCACAGTTAGTTCCTGCTGAAGCAGTGAAGTGGCATCTGGGTCGCCATATATCAACTCAGACCAGAAGGTTAAAGCACTGAATGTAAAAACGGTTTAATATATAAACCTGGAACTATCAGGATCAGGAAGTTTCTGATATCAACTGAGAGCGTTTGTGACTTTTGGTCTTTCACCATGTTTGGACGGTCCAGCTCAAATTACCCCACTTTTTTGTTTAGGAGAAGACAAAGATCTTATTGTTGATACGTGCATCACTTCCTGTCTTTTAAAAAGCTCTTTCTTTGCTAAACAACCTGTGACATGGCAACTTGTAAAATTCCTGATTGTATTTAGTTTAATCTGTGGCATCTTTAATCTCATTACCAAACTAGAAATGCTGTCGATGACACGCAGAGGTTGAGCCATAACTGATGAATTACAGGACGGTTCACACGTTTGCCTGTTGCTGATCTAAAACACTGCATCACTGTCCCAGTCTGCAACTTAAAGAAAGATTAGTGTTGGTGAGCGGCAGCAGAAGTGAGACTACACTGAATTACACCCATCTGCTCTTTACATGCTGCTTTTCCTTCAGCCATTTCCTGCTGTTGATGGATCATTGTTCCATTCTCTTCCTGTTGTGGCTCCGTATAACAAATATATAGTAACAGGAGGAACGTGGGTGGTGGAGCCAGCCTTGAACATTTGAAAATGACCGATGTGAATCGCCAAACTGGCAGGGAGAGAGAACGCAGCGACAGTATGAGTGTGTTCGACTTTGAATGAGACCAAGAAAAGGCGTGCATGGCCTTTTAAACCATTGCTTACATAAACTATAGCACAAAATCCTGCTGTACTGGTTCAAGTGCCTGAAGATTAGGCATGGTTCAGTTTATTATGCTCTTTTGATCCCTGTCTTTGTGAAACAAATAAATCACACAACGCTTTATTCACCAAAGTGAAGAGTCACTTGCTCGTTGAGTTGTTTTGGGTTGGGCTCAAAATGGTCCTAATCATCATCATTAAGAGAAATTGTGGATAATATGGTCAGATTGGCACAGAAAGAAGGTAGCGGTGCCAAAAAAATTGCAACTGTTAATGTATGATTAGCCAATAATGCAACTAACGATCACATGCCTGCGCTGCAACCATGGGAAAGAAGTCCAAGTGGTCCCTGTTCCTTAAAGAAGTATCAAACGTGCCCCTTAGTGTTTCCCCTGTAAACAGAAGTTCTATTTATATTCAGTGCCCTTTACTCAAACGCATTGTTCGGTCTAATAAACATAGTGAGAGCATTTCCTTCCACCCTGAGCCATTTTAAAAACATTCGTCACCTTGTGCATCTCTCCAGCCGTCGTCTGCGTCTCTCATCAGTGTATTACTGTGTGTTGGTGCGTTATAATCACAACTGTTAACAGCCTAAAAAGATAAATTGCATCAATTGCACTGCCCGCTGGCACAGTACTGACGGTTTCTCTCAATACAGTAATGTTCTTTTTGACCTGGCAACTAGCAACATGACAAATAAACTTCAGGTCTCAAACTGGTGCCATCAGCTCAATGAGTTGTTGACAGATCACTCCATGTTCAGGGTGTTTTCACGCTGTTACAAGCTAGTAAAGAAACAAAATGCATCAGATTACTAGACGTGCACGTGCAGATCTTTGCAACCAGATCATATTCATTTCAGTCTGGCTTTCGTTCCTATATTTATTGTGCTGAACATTTTTCAGTTGCTTGGCTAGAGTTCATATGCTTTCACACGGAAAGGAACCCAAATTAAATGAACCAGAATTATAAGGAATCGTTAAATGTTTGAAAATGGCAGCAACCCAAAAGTCCTAACAAAAACTAGATCTGAGTGCAGAAGTAAGTGTTCGTTAGTGTCTGATTGGACTCTAAAAGGTGTTTTTCTGGGAAGATATTTCAACATGTCACAGCAGGAAAAACACAGGCCTAAATAATAGACGTAATGATGCTAAATTGTATTCAGCTGCCGTAGTTTCAGAGTCTTGGTGCAGGCTCGGTCACATTGTCATGACTTTCTGAGATGCTAAATGGAATGAAGCCGTTGCTAATGTTATCAGTAACTCTTTGCTTTATCTATTGTGAGACGGCTGTGAAAAGGCATATTGTCTCAGTGCTGCTACATTCAAAACGTGCACCGGTCCACGTCAGCGGCACAGGAGTCTAAGGTTTCTCTCTTGGAGCAGTGGCATTTCTTTTTCTGTGGCATAAACACAAACAAACAAAAAAAATAAATAAAAAACACACTCATATTCAGTAGCATGAGGAATGTTCAGTTGGTAAAATCCCTCTGTGGGTAACAGGCACAAACTATAACATGATGAAGGTGCATTTGATGATCAGGTTTTCAGGCTCTTTCTTGGACACTGTAATTGGTTCTGTTTGGTTCGATCAAACATTTGCACAGAATTAAACCTCACAGGACATATTTAGTACAATATTCATGAATCACTCACCTGGTCTTTGCACCACTGCTGTGAAACACACTGTATAACACTGAGCTATTCCCATCTACATGTCTAAGCTTCTGCAAAACCACTGTAAATCACACAGTCCCCTTGTTTATTTGTCCAACACAAATGACGGTGGTTTGGGTTTACAGCTGTGAGCTCAAGGCCTCGGGTCTTTTGAGACTAATTACCTGCACAATCTTCTATTCTTTCTGTGATTTCCTGTTTATTGTTGTTTGCAGAGGAACTCAGAGTCAGGAATCTGTGTTGTGATGAAGTTTGATGGCTTATATGAAGAATATGGGACTGATAGTTCAAATGTTTTGTGTTGTTTTTTTTTTCACCTGCAGATTAGGATACACGCCTGTGTCCATTTACTGCTGTTCATCGCGCTTGGGGTATATTCAAGTAAATTTGACGTGAACCCAGTGACAGATGACATCTCCAGACTCTCTGTTTTGGTAAGGACGACACTGTAATTTCATTCTACTAAAGGATCTGGAAGGATGTACAGTTTTAAATTTCATATTCTTTTCAAGTTCACTTTATTTATTACCAAATTTATGGCGAAATATTATATAATGTTAGGACAAAAAAAATATATGAGATTCAGAAAGAGAGTAAAAAACTTGACTATGCATTTGACTGATGAAATAAATGCTACATGCTACGCTATTAACTTGATTTGAATGTAATGTATTTTTTTTGTTTTTTGTTTTATTCTTTCCTTCCACAGAGACAAAATATTCCTAAAGATTATAAAATTCCTGTACATTACATTCCAGAGGAAGAGGTAAGATATCCGGCCACAGGAATTCATAGAAAATAATAAAGACGGGGACTAGCGGCGGCTTTTGTCCGTCCCTTTTCTGGCTTGTCTAAATGTGAAACGTTGCTTTAGTCTTTCTCCAAAAGGAGAAATCTTTCATTTTCAAATAAGCGTATCTCCTGCTGTCACTCATGCTGTCACTAACGCTGCATGTGTTCACACCAAAAAGGAAGAAACTACTTGACTGTGGTGACCTTTGTCTTACTTGCACCTTCACACCAAATGTTGGTCTGATTTTTCAGTGTAGTATAAATATTGTGTCATCACAGTGCTAACCGTCAAAGTCACGTATGACTGGGCGGGTTATTAAACTTTGGATATGTACTGAGAGTAGAATAACGGGTCATGTTTTTATTATTATCATACAGTGTTTGCTGTTACTGATTTTTTTTTTTGCCATATGTCTGCTCTGTCTCTTCTAGGGTGGGATGTGTTGGGTAAAATTAAATGTCTTCTATTTGGAGGAGAGTTTAAAAGATTTAGCGCATAAGTTTGGAAACATTTCATCCAACAGAAAAGATATTAGCATATTCATCCAAATGCTCCAAGAACTGCGGCTCAGCATGGGGTCAGTGGTAAGTTCTTAGTGTGCTGGGTAAAAATGTGGACTGTGTGTTTATTTGGCCTTCATCATGAAAAAGGCTTTTGAAAATCTCAAATAATGTCCATTGAGCTTCTTAAATGCATGTTTGGAGTGGCCTCGATTTAAGCATTCAAAGCTAAAATCCACACAGAATGAGGTCGTTTCAATTATGTTCAAACACAATAATAGCGGCGTCCTTCATGCAGGCTAATGTTACAGCCTGGGTGGGCTGACGTTACTGGCATATTGATGCCATGTGACAGATACAGCTTACACTAATTGTGTAAGCAGATTCCCTCCAAGGCAGATACACAAAATATGGCTTTAGCAGGCTAAGAAGGAAGCATGACTGACAAATTAACATTATCTAAAGCCTTGTACTTCAATCCACACATGACTAGTACGGTAATTGCACAATGACGTTCAGTGATCTTAGCAGCTACCTGCAGATTTTCCTTGTTCATGTGCACATTGTCTGTGCGAAGGCAGTGAAATTGCCTTTGGTCATGAATTTCAGCTTTAAAGGCATTTTATTCCTTCCAAATGTGACCTTGAAATGAACTGCTCAAGCACAAGCATTTCTTTGACCCACGTTTGTCTTCGCAGGAGCCGGTCATGTATGATTTTGAGTGCCACTACAGGGAAGAGAGGTGGCCGACAGCACGATACTTTGACTTTGTCAAAGACTTCCTTATAGCTGCACAAAATAGAGAAGACTCAGATGACTGTGATCCTCCTCCTTGTCCCACCCAGCCGTACACAGTAGATGGACAACTGAACACAACAGAAAACGGTAACTGTTTAACGTCTGTCGTCTACGTGGCCTGTTTGTTGGCAGGAAGAACTATACATAAATATACATTTGGAAATAAAATTAATGATTATGAATCATAATGTTTGGTATCACAACATATTCATTTCCAAAAACAACAAAAAAAAAGGAAGTGGCTCAAATATGAAATATGAACTTTCATGTACATATTACAGCACTTTAATCAGGTTTTTCTACATTATTAGAAAACCTGGCACTTCCTCTGTATATTTGCTCTTGACTGGTTTTACTGGATGGAAGTTTGTTTTCTTGGAGCAAAGGGCTGTAATGTATATTAATGTATATGACCTTCCCTGCTGAGACAATCTAATGGCTTCAGAAACACCAAAGTGCATAATACAGATGAAATACAAATAAAACAGACCTGATACATTTGCTTCTTGTGGACAAAAGCTCAGTGTCACATGTCATCCATCGACCCCAACACAGCAATTTGAAATTAGTTATAAATCATTACACACACACACACACACACACACACACATCCCATCGGGTGTGTAATGCCTCAAGTCAGAGGATGCTAAGATGTAAGCTAAAGATGTAAGACACTCTATTCTTTCCTGGATCAAACTGATGTTTTTGAGATTGGACTTCACACTTCATGTGACATGGGGAAGGGTCAGGACTCAACACATATTTTATTTGGCAGTTCATCTGCAGGGTGTCAATAAGTAGGATGGAGCCTCGTTTTGTGATCAAACTCCCATAAATAATAATCTCCCTGCTCATTACCGCCCCATAAAATATTATGTGCTCATGACTAACTACTAACTAACTCCTAAAGATACGTAAGCTAGAAAAGTGGGTTACTCATAGAGAACCAGGGGTTTAGTGATAAATGAATGAGTCTCAGTTTCTCTGTTCAGTTCAGGTTGGAATATAAAACTGGTCCATGATTCTAGCAGGAGAAAGATAACATCACATGAGTGGCTCAAAGATAATCCTGAGAAGAAGAAGCTCTGAAAGTGTCACAGAAAAATCTTCAGTCAGGTTTGTTCTCCAGGGAACAGTGGAACAAATAAAACACATTTGCATCGAGGCCTGTGGATTATCTACAACATTGTTTCTGGTGACACATTTGTCCTAAAATCATTTTCTGTGAACTGAGCACTACAATCAAATTCCCCTACGCTACTGTCATGTTTGGGTGACAGATGTGAAATTCCAGATGTGGATGTCTCAACATCTTGGCGAACTGTCTTCATGGCCCGTTGCCTCCAGTGATAAGTGAGAAAATGTGTGCCTTCATGGTTTAGGTTAACTAACTCTTTAGGCGTTTCAAGAGTTTGTTGTTCCCACGTAAATTTTCTGAGCTGACCCACAGATTCAAACCAGCAGCATTCCAGTCACAAGCTCACGTCTATTCGTAAAACCACCACCACCCCTTTTTTTTTTTTTTTGGACTATTGAAAACAGGCTCTATTTAGGACAAATCTCAAGTGGCTGTTTCGAGAAGCTTTTAATCCAGGAACCATTATTTGTTCACAAGAACTTTGTGAGATAAAACGGTCTCAGTGCTTAGACGGCCCATTGAGACACAGCTGAGTCACAGGACTGAGGGAAGATGTCCCCAGGTAGCACATGTGAAAAGGAAGAAAAGGGCCGAAACTCGATTGTATACGTGTTGATTACAGAGCAATCTTCCAATCTTCCCAAGCGCTTGGCTTTTCTTTACCTGAGTGGATCACATCTTTTATGTGTGTGTGTGTGTGTGTGTGTGTGTGTGTGTGTGTGTGTGGGAAGGTAAAAAAGGCGCCGTTGAGGTGACTTTTTAGCACCTGACAATGAAATGTTTTCATCATCATGTCGTAACACTCCACCCTTTTGCCCGTTTTTCATCTCTTCTCTGATTTTTGCTTGTCTCTTCTCGTAACCCTGAACTCACCAACCCATTTTTTTTTTTTTTGTGTGTGTGTGTGTGTGTGTGTGTTGTGCCATTTGTTCCTCCAGGCTTATCCACACCCTGCAGTGATCGCTCAGACCGTCCAACAGACTACAATCCACGTAGGTTTGCAGTTCTCAGGATTTCTGAGAAAACAAGTGACATGTCTGTGATTGGGTTGCAAAACCAGTCCAGCTGGTGTGTCAAAGTGGCAACTTTTGCCAGCTACACCATTTCTCCACATTCTGCAGCGAGTCGGCCTATTTCCCCAGAACTGATCCCTTATCACATCTTATGTCTGCTGCAAAAAGACTTCTGCACCCACCTTGTTTAGACACACTTGCACAGGTAGTTTTGTACAGAGATGCACACACAGGATTAACACACACACACACACACACACACACAGCGTGAGAGTTTAAAGAGCTGTGATAAACCATCAGTCCCACCGTGCTATAACCACAGCAGTAACTCTGAAGTGAGTTTCCTTCATGCAGCAGTTAAGGAAGCTGTAAAATAGAAAATAGTAGTAATAGTAGTTGTTTTTTTTTTTTTGAGGGGGTCTCTGGTGTTTTTAATAACTTTATAGTCCCTGTGCACTCAAAAGTGTGTTTAGCTTATTTTTTGCTTCTCTTGTTGATGTTTGAGCAGAGGCACTTTTCACCTTCCTGCTGAAAAGTTTTAAGACATCTGGTGTCCAGCAGTTAATCTTTTAAAGGTTTTTAACTTTTTTTTTTTCTCAGACAGAAATTATTATTATTATTCATAACAGACTGTGTCTCAAACATATGTCTGAAAGGAACTAGTCTGATGTCTTGATGTCCTGTAATGGCCAACTGGCCAACATTTCATTGCACTTATACTAGAAATACTTATTGAAACATAGATATTAAAAGTTAGATGAACCATGGAAGTAGCACAAGAATTAGATTAAGTCTTAAGTCGTGTTGTTTTTTGTTTTTAGACCCAAGTAAAGGACCTTTATTCCTGCCTGAAGTGGTGGAACGAAGCCTTCTCTCCTTACTGTTCATTCCACTTATAGCCCTCATCTTATTGTTTGTGTGGAAGGTAAGCAGACTTTTGACCCACGCCGCTAAGTAGATTAACCTCCAGAGGCGTTTGTCGCCTGTTTTATTGTCGAACTATAGTGCTTTTGTCCAGGGGATTTATGGCAGCTGGCAACAGCCATTCAAGCTGAAGTGTCTGTACTAAATATGATTTCCTACCATGAAATAGGTCAAATCACGGAGGAATGAGGGCAATCCACAGACTCCTGGTGAAGATGGGCCCTTCACAGGAACAGAAGGGACTGCACCTCCACTAGATGCTGAAATATCAGAAAAGTAAGCTGTTTAATTACATTTTAGCTTAGTTATATGTTTAATGGAAAGCCTTTGTCATCGGTTTTGAAAGAAGTGGGCATTTAGTAGGCAGAAAGACACTATGTTGTGTCTTTGCATCATGGGAATTGTCTTTTCTACCACTTTCTGAACGTGTCTCATAGAAGAGATTATGATATCGTGGCCTTAACTTCTTTGGCCCTGATCATCCTGTTTGTTTTCCGTCTCGTGTCGGTCCCTTAACTTCACAGATGTACAATACTGAGGCTCTGCTGTTACCTGTTTTCTCATGGTCGCCTGTTTGCCCCTAATCGGTTATTACAGCTCTGAGTCATCATATGCATTGCTATGACTTTGGCTACCCAAATAATAATAAGCGAGTTTCTGTAGACGTAAATACAACTGAACTCTTGGTTCATTTTGTCTCCAGAAACTAAACAGAAGTTTGGCTTCATGGAGCTAATTCACAACTAAAACATGGGAGCATCTAGAAGGGGATGGTCTCCTGGCAGCTTCTGACCCTGAGAGGTTAAACCGTGATAACAAACATGTTGAGCGTGCACACATCGGTCAGTCAGTCCAGGCTGTGATGGACATTAAAGCACATGATGGAGTCTTAAACTGCATTAACAGTTTTTTTTATAGTTGAGCTTCTTAAATTGTGTTTATTTTGCAGGATGATGTCTAATATTTTTTTAATCTTTCCAATTACAGAAACAAGTTGAACGTCATTGAAATGGTGTAAACTTCTACCCCGTGATGTTCCTCGGCTTAATTGGTAAGATTTTTCAGATTACATCAAATGAAAGTAAAAAGCAAAACAACTGACACTGAGCTTTAAAACCTCTTCCCACCCTTGTCTCTCACAGGGCTCTTCTCTTTCCTTCTGTTGGCATCCAGAGGTGATAAATAAACAAACATGAAGCTCAATCCCATAGTTTAATGTCAGAGGTGAACGGCCTGTTTTTGACTGCTCTCCAGTGGCAGATATTTTTTTCTGGTTTAACCACACCTGCTACCATATGGATAAGCTTGTCTTTTATTGTGAGACTGCATTAACCCAATGCTGTGAGATTTCCCAAACCCCCCCCCACCCCTACGAAAACCCACTGGATTCTCTGGCTCCTGCGTCATGAATCGTGAACCTTTTGGGGAAAACTGTACCTCCCTAACAGCACGTTGCTGCAGTCTGCCTGATTATTTTATTTTATTTTATTTTATTTTTGGGCCAATTCATCTTCAAACAGGAACACAGCGAGTGACTGACACTGGTATGAACTGACAAATCAATTTACTACCTCCAATGACCCTCATGTTAACCACATCCTTAACTGCTCTACACTTTCCTGGGATTTCTCAAAGAATATAATGTTAAACCTTGTAGTTCCAGAGCGTCGTCACATTGTTTGGTTTAGCCATGTACCCGTCTGGGGTGTGTGATGTATTTATTTATTGGTGGTAGCACTGAGCTGCCGCTGTTCATACAACTGAAATGTTTTAAGCGATCATTTAAGAGCACCTTTACTAATGGGTCACATTTAAGAACGATCTGTAGACTAACACGTTGTTAACCCAAAAAAAAAACACATTGCTGAACAAGTAACATTTTCTTGTGTTGATGTTGTTGATGTTGTTGGTATCTCTGATTGGGTGACTTTGGTTGTGTGAATGGATTTCATGAAACAAGAAACATAAATACAAAATATGCTGCTTTGACTCACTTACATTTAGACCACTTAAACGAACACCGACATTCTGCTAACGAGTATCAGGGACAACGTCTGTGGATCCAGGATCTTTATTTTAAAGCAAAGGTGAATGAAACATATAGTAGGTGTCAGACACAGGTAAAAACAGTGATGGGCCTCCCGTCTTAGCTAAACAATGCCTTTATTTTTTTAATTAACTGGATTTAATTAGGAAAAGATTTATAAAAGGAAGAGACATGATTTGTGAAATGAAAACGACATAGAAGATATTAAAGTTATATAACGCACCATTTTAAATCAAGTGATGAATACTGTTCAAATAAAGTGTACTCATAAATCAAACACATCAGCACAGACTGTTCACTCACCAGGCCTGGTCTAATGTGACTGACCTGCCTTTGTCCGGTATCAGTGTTGAATTTGCACAATTGAACCAACTAGCGACAATCTGACAAAGCTCGTTAGTGCATTTATCACAGTCCACAGAGCTCACCACATTCCTAAATATCAAGTTTGCCTTAAATTTGCGCCTCAACACCCTGCCCAAGGAAGTGCACTGTCATCGGCTTCACGTCCTGAGCTGTAGCACGTTGGTGAAACTTTAAAAAAGACACTTTTTGTTTTTAAAGAAGCCTGGCGAGATTTAGACCAAGTGAAGAGCAGGAAATCTTTTACCTACAGTCAAACACTCGAGACCGATGTTGTTAAATCCACACGTATCCGGCTCAGGCCCATCATTAAATCAATCCTGCCTCCTCTGCTTTATGCAGTCTCAGATCTGATAACGGACCTTATCAGAGCTGTGAAGAGGAAGGTAACACGTGAGGGGTTGACTCCCATGATACCTTGCCCAAACTCTGTGATCCAAGTCAGTAATGTGCTACAGATATTAAGACGATTATTGAGGTTATTGAAGACAATCAGTAAAGAGTTAGGAATGTGAACAGGGCACACATCAGTCCCGTCAGGCCTCCCTGCTATCTGACAATGAATTCTGTATCTACTTCGAGTATGTTCATCATGTTTGTGGTCTTACATTGTACCATGTCCATTCTTTGGTTTGTGCCTTGTTTAATTAGTGTGATTGACTCTGTGTGTTTAAATACCCGACGCCTGTTTATGTTTCTGTGTGGTAGCAGAAAGTGGAGAGATCATTACCAGGCAGATTCAGATACTCTCACCACAAAAACCTAACAGACTGCCCCCCCCCTCTCTCTTTATTTTTAAAATAAACTCAAAAACCATGACAATCTAGTCAGCTTGACCTGTTCCCAGTGGAGATTTGGAAGACAATTATCTGGAAAAGCAGTGCTTCAGTATGTGAAAACTCTATTAGCAGAACAAGCTTCGATGGTTGTGACATTTCTGTGCAAAACAATACATTTTAGTCTTTGTAACCTCTAGAAAACTGTTCAACTGGTAACTGCTTGTTTCATGTATTTGGGACTATATGCTGGGACTTTTTCTTCTAGGAGACAAGAGTATGTTGTGCAAAATTGAATCTGTGTTTGAAAAAGTATACCACATTGGTGTTCCTATAGTTCAGAACAACAGTACCTTTCAGCATCAATAGCTGGAACTCTTTGGTGTGGTAACGTGTTGTCTGTTGTGTTGAACTGAAAACATAATTTCATTCATTCAAAAATGCATCTTTGAGGACCACTCTGCTAACAGTGATGTATTGTCTGTGCCATATACGCTATGGCGATTTAGAGCCGAGTCTGTTTTTTAAAAAAGTATACCACATTGGTGTTCGTATAGTCATTTAGTAAAGCAGCAGTATTTTTTAGCAGGAAGGAAAGTACTGTTATTCTAAAGCTTTTAGCCAATTATTTCTATTCAAAAATGCATTTTTGAACAATATTGGAACATACTTCAGTATCTATGTCAGTTTAGACCTGAAACTTTCTCTTCGATCATCCTTAGGTTTCGTTTCTCTACGTGAAGACTGTTATATGCAGTGCCCAGTATTCTGACAGAGACGCAGGCTAGTCTAGCCACAAACAGGTCAAAGGTTACCTTTTAAACATAGTCTATGAATATCTGCAACAGGTCTAAGCTGTGAACAAAATATATAATAATGGTCTCCCATTTTCCTGTCTATATGAGAGCCACAAACAGTCTGTGTACGTCTGATGCGTGGATGCCAGAAACCAGGCAGTTCCATGCACGAGCTGAGAGAGCTGCCCTTAAACACTGTTCCTGTGTGGGTTGTTGTGTGATCTGAGACTCTGCAGAGTTGCATCCTGAGCAGTGCTCTCAGGCTCGAGTGATCCAGTCCATCCCACTTCACTGGGTGAATCAAGTGGCTCTAGGCAGGAAATAAGTCTGGGTGCCAAAAAGCAAATGTAATTATTGCCCAGTTGTTATTCTGGGTGAATCCTCTACTGTATTCTGTATTTTTGTAAAAAATGTAAACAAACATATATGAGATATGAATAAAGTACACATATCCAGCTGCTGTTTATTGGCTGCTTGTTGTTCAGGAGTTTTAATCAAACTAAAATTATCAGCAGGGCAGAAAAACTCTACATGCAACTGGGAAAGAAACCTTGCAAAGATGTTAGTGCTAAACTGAATGCATTTGATAACTCTATTGCCATCTGAAGAACGTTTCTAATGGGCGTTCAGAGCTTCAGGTTTGAGTCCAAGAAAAGCTTATGCTATTGAGCGGCGTGCTTTTTAACATCTTTTGCCTGCTTCACTGCTTTTTTTAGGCAGATTAATGTTCTTCGGTTGTCAAATTTTATTCTATAAATCACACGGAGCTCCAAGGATAACTTGGGAGAAAAGCTGCCTAAAATAAACTATTATATGTCAGGTTGTTAAGATAATAAAAAATAAATATTAAAAAAATATGCCTCTCTGGTAAATCACATCTCTTGCCTTGAAAACTTCAGCACACCCAGAACAGTACAAACACAAAATGCAATTTTTTTTTCATTTTATTAAAGCAATAGCACCACAGGGAGCACTTGGCCTCCAGCCTTTTGTCTACAGCCACTTCCCAATGCTGCCAATATCTCACGCTTCAGTACGACCTTGAGTACGTTTCTGCTTTTATGTAACATTTAGCATGTTCTGCATAAACGCACACAGAAGCTTTTCTTGGTAGAATGGTACATGGACAGAGAAACTGTTTACCTTAGAAAGAACTTCATGGAAGTGTAAAAATGGCTTGTGTTTTTGTCATTAAATAAATCAAAGACGCATTATAAATCCAGATTAATGATGATGCAGGCTCTTAAAGGACATTGTTACACAGCTATTCTCTAATCGCAGCTGCTCTTTGCTGTCAATTTCACGAACTAAAAAAAAAAAATACAGACGCTGCTAAAGAAACATTTTAAATCCCTCTGATCTCGTCACCGAATCCAAATCGATTATTCTTGAGCTCATAAGTTGTGTTATGACTTTGTGAGGCTGCTCTGATGGCCCTGCTGAAACTGAAATGTTGTCAACCGTGTTCTTAGAAATGCTTCAGGACATCTACAACCCTGCGCACTTTACTGGGATGAGTCATAACAACCTCATGGGCATAATAATATACCATCTATCATCATTTCTCGAAATCTGTACCACTTCCAAACTAATAGGTCTCACTTTCCTCTTGACTGTCAACAGCTCTGAATTATAATAGAGTCTTTCTTATCAATTATTATCCCGTTTACTCCAATTATCACCCCAACATGAGCCCCGTGTTGGAGAGGGATGTAAAATATATATCCCAACATTTTTGTTCCACTGAGGTAGAGTTCTAACGTAGGGTTTGTAAACCTGAGTAAGATTTATGGTAATTTATGGAATTAAGCAATAATTTTGAAGTCTTGAATTACATGTGATTGAATGTTTTCCCATCCACCTGAATTTTACATGCGAGTAAGATTGTATCTGCTCTGACTTTCCCACATGCATTCCTCTGAGAATCTGCTTGTGCCTGTAGTGCAATTAACCAATTATGACTGAATGGGATGAGGATGAAATTATCCCTTAGGTGGTCCAAAAGGCTTTGGTTATTTATTTAAACAGCAGTTGCTTAGTAGAATATAAACATAACAGGATATGTTCAAATATAACAGGATGACAATACAACCAGAGTGTAGAGTCTTAGAGAGGCCGTGACATAAATCTTCAATTTCAACACCTACAATAATAGATTTAATGAATTTTATATTAGTGCAGAAGTGCGAACTCTTTTGTTGGCGTAATATTCAGACATAATCACATCTGTTGGGATTTCCCCAATAAAATCAAAAAGGTTTATCAGCTGCTCTGTGGACGTCGGTCTCTTACATCATACTGACCATTATGATTTCATCTTTGCTGTCAGGACGCAGGAAGCCTCTGAAATGTCCATTGTTCATAGGCATGTTTACAATGAATGTGCAATTGTGTCACTGTGAATAGGCATACAGAAGCATGACCTAAATCGTAAAGTGGACTGATGTGTAGCATGTACACGGACAACATCAGCAGTTTCCCAGGGTCACTAGCGTGTCTGCTGTCATGCCATGCCACTTTAATGTATCTGACAGAACAAATGATTGGTTCAAAGGGCACTCCCATGACTGTGAGTGATTCGATTGCCCTTTAAATAATTGTGTCCTGGCAGCGATCACAGCTTCATGACTTCAAGCCTTAGGCTCTCCCCCTTGTCCTGTAAGAGGAAACTGATTACAGAGCTTGACTAACGCCAAGATCTCACTGAAACACAGAAAGGAAACATGTCTACAAAAGTGCAAACAATCCCTGTTTTGAGTGATAATAATAAGCTGGACTGGTCAAATACCACAGATGCCTTAATAAGAAAGCCCAGAGCAGGATCTACTAGCTGAGGAGACCAAGGTTTTTTTGGAGTACAGGCGACGCTCTTGAGGACCTTGGTGGCATCAGCCGTTTCCTATGGAGTGGTCTGCTGGGGCAGCAGCATCTCAACAGTGGACAGGAAGAGATTGGACAAACTGATCCAGAGCGGCAGCACGGTGTTAGCACTGTTGCATCACAGCAAGAAGGTCCCGGGTTCGTAACCCAGCAGGGGCCTTTCTGTGTGGAGTTCGCATGTTCTCCCCGTGCAAACCTGATCCAGGTAATCAGCTGTGGGTACGGCAGGGATAGCTGTGGCTCCTTGAGGACCAGGACTGGGAGCCACTGGTCTAGACGCAGTGCAGGTGGTGGGAGACAGGAGGATGTTGACCAAACTAACACCATTGTTGGACAATGACTCTGTCAGTGGCAGACTGCTCCACCCTAAGTGTGTGACAGAGCATTACCACAGGCCCTTCCTTCCTGCTGCAGTCAGACTGTTCTGACCGTCTGCTCCATAGTAGTAGACAATGTTTTTATTATAGTTTTCTATATTTTATTATATTCTTATTGTTCATACTTTGTAAATAACATTTTTTAAAAGGTATAGCTGATATTTCTTTCTTCTGTTTCCACATGCTGCAGTAATGTTCCCACTGCGGGACAAGTAAAGGTTCATCTTGTCTTATCTCTTAACATGTATAAAATGAATCATATCAGCAGAGTATGTGAGACAGAAAGAAGAGACAAGTCATGTATGTCAGGTTAGTTATATGCATATGAATTTAAAAACAGGCTGCATGCTCAGCAAGTTTCTTCTCTCAGTAAAACACAGCCCTTTTAAAAATCTTCACTGAGTTTACCGGGACAAAGATTTAATGGTAGAATGGCGGATGAGACCCTAAGGATGTAGAGACCGTATAGGGTCTATTATATCCATAGCTCATTGCTGACTGAGGGCATCACTCCTGTGCACTAAATAACCCCAGTCAGACAGCCTACATGGAAGTTGTTTCGCTGCTTTCGTCAACATGGCCTCAAGGACTCTCTCCCGACACCAGCTTTCATAACCTCCCTGGTTTCTACCTCACAGTCAGGAGGTTCCGCTTTCCCATCCTTCCTCTTAGACGGCTCCCAGCTGCACGGACCGATAAAGGAAGCGCATTTAGCAACCAGACCTTCTTTGTTTTCGTGACTGTAAGCCAACTGAACTTGAACTGCAGTGTGCTGCCTCTTCGTGCGAGTGCACTTGATGGATCAGTCCCTTATGTACTCATGAATGCAATTTGGATACGTGTTCAAAAAGGGGTTTGTTTTTTATTTTTGAAAAACTTGTTTTCACTTGTGCTTTGTCTCTGGTGAAGATGAATGTGCCACAGTGTTTCTTGCCAGTTCTGGTTTAGATAACAGCTCTGAAAAAATAACTGAGAACAAACAACTCTATCTGACAAACAGCAGTTCAAGTGGAGTCACTTTGGAGAGGGATTTAACTGTGGGTCTCATCCAGAAATAACAATGCATGTGACTTTTATTGACTTTTTTAAATCCTTTATTGCTAACATTACCAGACAATAGTTAGTAGAAACAATGAGACAACATCAACTGGATTATTTATAAAAAATTTTAAAAAAACAACAAAAAATGTTTTGGCTCCTGTCACTTCAATAAGTATTATTTGCAGAAGCCAAGAAGAAGTAATCTGGCCAACTGTGTGCGAGACTCAAGCCCGTAAAAGAGAGATCAGGCACTTCCATGTTTAAATAAGCCTGGCGGGCTCAGACATGTCACTAAAATAAACTAAACTCAAAATGCCTTAGACTAGAACTAGAACTGGACCATGTGGTCCACTTTTGATAACCAGCAACCCAACCGGATAAAATTCAGGTGTGTAAACGTTGGGCACAGTGTCAGACAAGCCAAACACCTGTTGCTCAAGATCTGCTGACAGTCTATCTGCTGCCTGTCGCACTGGATCTTTGTTACAGTCCGTAAGTCGTGTCTTAATATAGAAATGCAAAAATATTTCAGGGTGAGTGTTTTCTGACACCAGAGCAGGTAGTAAGTGACGATTTAGTCCGTCTTTTATTATCGTCTACATGTAATTATAAAACTTTATCTCACTTTCGTCTTCTAAGTTACCGCAAAACATGTGTCAGCATGTGTCATACTTTAAATATTGAAACGCGCTGTTTGTGCATATTTTTCTCACATTTGTGTTCTCATGAATCACACCAGCGAGAACGGTATGTGGGTGTGAGTGGGTGTGCATCCAGGTGTGTATGTGCACAAGCCAGTGAGTAGGAGGGCAGACAACAACAGAGTCAATACACACAAAGACAGTGAAAGGGGTGTCGAGAAGGCAAGGTTGTGAATGCGTCCCCATGTTGGTGCATACATTAACACACACACACACACACAAAAAACGTATTATCTGCATGACAAAGGTTTTTATCGTCATAAACCATATTTTTTGTGTGTGTCCCCTCCCACTCCGTCTGTGAGCGTGTGTGTGGGAATCAGCACAGGACTTTAGTCACAGGTCAGGGGCTCTAAGGTTACTAATAGCCCACACCAATAGACTTGTGATCCACGTCTTGCCCTTTATGGCGCTCTTCCCTGCAGCCAGAGGAGAATGCCTTCCCCCCCAGGTGGGGAGTGCGGGCCAGGCCAGCCCCGTCCCGAGAGGACGTAACAGGAGGCTTATCGGTGCGCTGGGCTGTGCTGTAATACTCCTGTGAAAGGTCTTTCGGGCCGCCTCCCAATATTGATTTTTCTAGGCAGGAGGGAAATCAAGAAGGCCCCCCTCAGAAGCACTGGAGCTGGGGAGGAGGAGGAGGAGGAGACAGGTAGAGATAGAAGGTTAGGAGGGGGAGGGTGCTAGCAAAAAGGGATAGACCATAAGAGAGACAGGGAAGAGCTGCATTGAGTTGCACACCCAGCTGTTGGCCATATAGGGTTAATGTTGTTGTTCTGCATACAGTTTTTTAAAACATTAAATAAAACTATAAATTATTTTGTACTTGTAGATCATTTTTTTACCCTTAAGTGCACTCAAAGCACTTTCACACTGTTTGCCCATACACCTATTCTCACACACACTCATACACTGGTGGAACAGCCACCAGGGGCAACATGGGGCCCAATGTCTTGCCCAAGGACACTTCAACATGTGAACTAGGCCGGGATCGAACTACCAAACCTTTGGTTCATGGCCAATCTGCTCTACTTCCTGTAGAGTCATTTTATTTCAGGCATGTGGTCCATAGAAAGAAAAAAATAAAGTCATGAAAACTGTAAGAAAGACAATATACTTTGGTTTGCACACCAACACATTGGCAATTGATGAAGAACCTCACATCTTGGCCAGTTCTCTAATAATTTCAGGTTGAACTTGTTGTAGAGCTGTTGCTCAATAGTGGCCACTGTGGCCACAAATGATGCTTCAGGATAATGGCAGAATTTCCTTCATTTCCCATGATCCTACAAGTCAACATCATCATTAGGTGACAGAGGATGAGTGAAATGGGACCACAAGCAGGAAACATGTCTACAGGAGAGGTAAAGTGTGTTTGCTTTGACTGTGCTTTGCTTTGGCGATATTTATCTGTGACATGTTTAAAAAAAAAGGTCAACACAATACGAGAACTGTTCTAAATGATAATAATAATGTCAGCAACACGACTCTATCTAAAGTTTGCTGGCATTAGCAAGTGGTCATACCAGACCATGTCAGGTCAAACTGGCTAAATAGGCCGTCGTCATGCCCCTAACTGGTGCTGTGCCCTTAAAGGACGCTGGTCTGAACCACTGGCGGTTCAGTGGAATTGCATACACCAAGCCTCACAAGAGTTTGTGAACTCTAAAAATCCCATGAGAATCCCATAGCAGTGCAAGATAACAAGTCTTATAAATACTGTATATCAGTTTTATAGTCAAGATGAATGAACACTGGGTGAGCTCCAAATACAAAAACTAATCCAAACCCTATGAGGACTACAGTTTTCAGTAAATGAAATGGTTAGGCAGAGAGAGGGGGAGACTGTGGAGACAAACAGACAGTGATAGAAGGAGCTGGATCACCTGTGTGGGAGAAGGAGGCGGGAGGGGGGATGAATCATTCAGACAAGGGGCCCTTGAGAGCTCTTGTTCGGTGTCACCTCAGAGCGGAGCGAGAGTGCGCGACAACTCCAGCCCCCGTCATCTGATCTAAGGTTCACCGCTCTGCAGTGTGACTCAGTGGCTCCTGAATGCTGCTTTCAGGCCTGTTCAGTCCTACTTGAGGATGAATCACTTAACTTCAGGCTTTTATTTCTGGAGAGGATCCCATTTCTTAGCAACCGTGTTTCCGCTCCAGAGGGAACATTGGTCAGCGCCTCGCCCCCACACGAGGTCTGCCGTGGGCTTGATCAAACCATCTGATGAGCTGTTTTTAATCAGTTGGATGAATCAGCCACATAGGAGCTTCCATACTGTTGTACAATATGCTTTGCATTTTGAATTTGGAATTTCACAAACATCTGGCATTTTAATGCATGTACTCCATACATCCATAGGCATATGTGATCAGAAATATGAAAGTCATGGCCTGTTCTGTATCCTTGACACAGAAATTCTTGATCTTTGAATAATCCTAAACGACAGAATTCCTATTTTTAGCTTTTCCAAACTTAAAAGAAGAATTAAATAGTTCTGCAAAAAGCAAATGTCTCCCCTCAGGCACTTTATTTGCAAATGTATGGACAAAGAGGAGTTTGATGGGTGTTTCCTTATTATCTAGAGTTGAATAACGCACCGCTTCCCTATTCAGTCTCCCTATTGACTGGTTTCAAAGGGGAAATATGATAATACTGAAAGCTAGCTTACAAAAAATGCAAACAAAGCTATCTCCCTCTTTTAGTATTCTAACATGAAAGACACCTGTTCTTTCTCAGATCTAGCACAAAAATATGTAATGAATACTACACATAAGCACATCATCTCTAACGTGAATATGCTAAAGTCTAGAATGTAAAATAATGTATGTAGTTGTCTGGGAAATATGACAAAGCCATTAGTTTACTGATTCATTTATTCTGAAAAAGTCCAGAGATGCAAAAATCCTGGACTATGATCAGCCCCCAAAAAATAGTTAAAGGTTTAATGGTTGTGTTTTTATAATTAGCAGTTACGATACAGTCGAGGTTAGGGAAGCTTATCATTTTGGCAGATAACTGTCATCACAGCATAGTTGTGGTTAGACAATAACATGCTTAAAGATAGGGACAATCCCATATGCTGGTTAGTGTTTCAACAATCCAGTCTTCTGTCAGTGAAGCATGCTGTCATACACACATTCACACTTTGACTTCCTTTGCTAAATAAAAGGTGCAAATATCAAACATTAGGATCTTCTCCCCACTTTGTGTTTCAGATACACCTAAACCTAACCCTACCCCATCTTATCTCCTATAAACCCCAGTTGTCCTGCAATGCTCTGTTTTTTGTCATTTAGTTGTACATGTCCAACTTACTCTATTCATGAATGTCTAATAAGAGGAGAGCTTTGGGAAAACTAGTATTTATGTCAGACCAGCAAGGCGGGAATCTCTGCTTTCTAATAAAAATACATGAATGCTTGTCTAATGCTGGGCAAAAGCACATGATGATCCTCTGGTGCTTTGGAACAATGCTCTATGGAAAGATTAATCAAAAGCAGCAACTGGAGAAAATCCATCACCACATTCCACAGACTTGTACAAGGGGTCAAACAAGTTGGTGGTAGGATCCCGGTGACAATGGCCGAATTGAACCATGTTCTGCTGCATCACAACCTGACCAGCCCGTCAGTATGTGACGAATCATGAATTCTGTCTCTGTATCACTGAGTCAGTGCCGAGCCACTGAACTGAGCCTAAAATGCCTTTGGGCTATAAGAAACAAACATGAGCAAGTGTCCTTCTGTTCTATTCTGCTCTAATCCCTTCTGGCCCATTGTATGTTCTGGCACTGGCAATTGCAGAAACTTGTGCTGCAGCTTTCCCAGCTTAGCATTCTGTTGAATCAACTTAACTTTTAGAGAACGTTTTGAAATTCATATAGGTAAATCTTGATTTCAAGCAACATTTTTAGATTTAAATTTTTGTTTCAAAGGTCAGATGGCAGTGCCAAACATACATGTTCGATCTGAGACTAAAACACCATCATGTTAACTAAGTCAGTCCCCCAGGATGGCCACAGCAAAGCCATCAGACTAGTTTTATATATCACCCAGTTATTTAGACAAACATAAACTATCTGCCAATTCTGATCCTAATTGTTTATTTCTTTGTAAACTAGTAAACCTCTGCTGGTTGCTCCCCAAAATCAGCCACTTTAACTTACTACACTGGTTTCTGATGTCAGACAACATAAAGTTCATGCTTAAATTGCTTAGTGTAGCACTGTGTAATTCCCAAGAAAAGTTGGATCAGTGACAAAACATACATGCTCTGGATCTGCCCTTTTAACCCAGTGATACCACCAATTTCTTCAACGCTGCGAACAACGTTAAATGTGAAATAAGAAAGTGTTGATACTGGAATGAGAGCACTAAAAACACTGATTGATGAAAGGTACTTTTTAGTCTCACTGACATGTTCCCTCCCACCAAATTCCTCAAATGATCTTTACATTTATTTTTTAATTCTTAGGTCCAGACACCGAGTGATCATGGGAAACTTGTTGCATCTATTCATGTCTGGCAGAAAAAGCAAACATACGATTACAAGTAAGGATTTTTCAACATGCACAAAGCAGAAACGCCCTAATGAGTGGAGATAACAGGGATCCAAAACAATCAAAAACATTCCAGTGGGTCTGTTTATCTGCTTAAGGACAAACTGAAGCAAAATATGTGAATTTATGAACAAAAGAGCAGAAAGAAAGGTGAAAGACTATTTTAGAAATGCTTCTTGCAGATAGGACCATCCCTGCAGCCTATGAAAGGGCACAAGACAGAGACTGGTTCTGTTGTCCCATTAAAAGGAAGCATGCTGATTTCTTCTGCATCTGTTTCTCAGCGTTTTGCACCATTGTACCAGTAATAAATCTTATACTATAACACTGCCAAGCGCTATATAGTGATCCTACAGGAAAAGAATTCTGTAATCTTTCCATTTTAGGGATACAACTCTAATCTATAAATAATGGAGTGTGCAAGTAAATTTAAAATCTCTTTGGCCTCATTGAATGTTCAGTGTTATTATTGCTATTGACAATTATTAATTAGGAGCGGTGCAGTGGTTAGCTCTGTTGCCTCACAGAAAGAAGATCCCATGTGCAAATCCCATCATTCAACCCGACCCTGAATTGGACTGAACAGTATAGAGATCGAACGGATGAATTGATTAGCTCCAGTTTGGATTTAGAAATATTTAATAAATAACTCCATGAGACATAATTGAATGTTTGGAGAAGTAAACAAATCTAGGAGAGGTGATTACTGTGTGAGGACCGAGCTCCACAGAGCAGGGCAGACATCATGCTACACTGTTTTATGTCAGTTTTTATGACTAGCAAACCAGCCTCCCAAACAAATGCATATCTTCTTTATTCACTAGATTTGAAAGATTTGTGGCATTGACTTTAGATATTTGCTGATCTTTCTCAGATATGACTTTTTTCATGCTACAGTAGTTAAACATATTCGTTCTCTTACCGTTTGCCACATTGATGCTCAGAAACTGGAGCGTTATGTGTCTGGTACAACAGAGCAGGTGTTGAATGAGGGAGGAACAATCACTAAATCAATCCTACCACTTCATGCTGCATGCTTTTTTTTTTTTTCTTTTTTGGTGAGTCAGTGGGTGAGTCAGAATGAGCTATAATTCGCAAATATAATAGCACACACGCACACTGTCAATAGGTGTAACGTTAAATCCATCATCACAAAATCATACAACTTTAATCTATTGAGGATTACATGAGATTAAATAAGCAACGGTTTGGCAGGAATTCAGTGAAAAACTTGCACTGTTGCTGTAGACTTAAGTTCATGTGGCAAAGACCACAATGATACGGTTCACTTACAATTTAATGCAGTGTTGGGCAATCTTCATACATCAATCAAAGTAAACTAAAAGAATGGCAGTTATTTTTCCCACGAATGAAGACATCAATAGTCAAATGCAGTTTTTCACCAGCCAGTTATTTAACCTTTCTATTACACACTAACTCATTTGTGTTGCTAGTTTGTATTATTTAATTTGTTATGCAGGATAAACAATAATTAGCATGTGCTGTAATGTTTCTGCTCAACCTCACTCACACACACACACACACACACACGCACACACACACACACACACACCAGTACCAGCCAATTAAATGAACAAAGTATAAAAGGGTGTAAAATAACAAAATGATCCACTAATAATTATTTTCATGTGCTGGATTTGTTTTCCTTCAGATTTCACTTGGCTAGAAATACACTTGGTTTGCTACAGGTAAATAACAATGAATCTGCCAGTTAATGAGCTAAAAGACTAAAAGATAGATGTTGTGACAGTCTTCCTCTGTAGTCCATGCCAAGTAACATAATTTTCTCACCTCATGTTGATGCCCAAAGACACAGTGTTTATGATTGTGTGCTGCAACTGTAGCTAATCATAATCTTCAGTGGTGTGTGTGTGTGTGTGTGTGTGTGTGCGTGTGTGTGTGTGTGTTTATGTGTGTAGGGAACAGAACCTGTTTACACACTCACTCTGGGGGTTCCAACTATGTAAATCAATAAAAATTAGAGTGCTGACTTGGTGAGTTGCGGTCAGTTTGGGTAAGGTTAGGGTTAGGCAGTAGTGGGTTTGGGTAAGGTTAGGGTTAGACAGTAGTGGGTTTGGGTAAGGTTAGGGTTAGTCAGTAGTGGGTTTGTGTAAGGTTAGGTCTATGCTGTAGTGGGTTTGAGTAAGTTTATGGTTAGGCAGTCGTGGGTTTGGGTAGGGTTAGGGTTAGACAGTAGTGGGTTTGGGTAAGGTTAGGGTTAGGCAGTAGTGGGTTTGGGTAAGGTCAGGGTTAGGCAGTAGTGGGTTTGGGTAAGGTTAGGGTTAGGCAGTAGTGGGTTTGGGTAAGGTTAGGGTTAGACAGTAGTGGGTTTGGGTAAGGTTAGGGTTAGTCAGTAGTGGGTTTGTGTAAGGTTAGGTCTATGCTGTAGTGGGTTTGAGTAAGTTTATGGTTAGGCAGTAGTGGGTTTGGGTAGGGTTAGGGTTAGACAGTAGTGGGTTTGGGTAAGGTTAGGGTTAGGCAGTAGTGGGTTTGGGTAAGGTTAGGGTTAGGCAGTAGTGGGTTTGGGTAAGGTTAGGGTTAGGCAGTAGTGGGTTTGGGTAAGGTTAGGGTTAGACAGTAGTGGGTTTGGGTAAGGTTAGGGTTAGTCAGTAGTGGGTTTGTGTAAGGTTAGGTCTATGCTGTAGTGGGTTTGAGTAAGTTTATGGTTAGGCAGTCGTGGGTTTGGTTATGGTTAGGGTTAGGCACCAGTGGGTATGGTTAAGGTTAGGGTTAAACCCAGATCTTAACACCTCCAGTTGTGAAAACTGGAATGTGTCCAACGTGTGTTGCCTGTTAAAGAGATACAGCAAGCTCCTTTTTTTTAAATTGGAGGTTTCAGCTTAAAGGTTTCACATTTTTTATGCCCATGTTCAGAAACCAAATGGTGAATGATTTCATGAAGACAAGATTAGTGTTGGTGGTGAAAACACTGATTATGTTCACGAGCTAGAAGCAGGAATGACAGCATTTGTATTGCCAGTCTTATCACAACATATCATCAACATAGCATATCGTACATTCCTCTATGATACACGTTTTGCAAACCTTATCCCCCCACCCCCACCACTATCAACATAGCCTGTTGTGTTTAAGCATTGCAGGGTGTGCAGAGTGTGAAAACCCGCTAAGTCCTTGTAAGCTGTATCAAAACATGCAGTCATACAAATTGGATTTGCTGTTAGATTTGGCATCATCTGAGTTATCTATCCTCCCGGATCACTGTAGAAGCCTTTTCTGTGAGTGACTTGTCATGTTTTGCAAGTCATTTTGAATTCAGTCTGTAAACTGACATCTGTACACATAATTTATCAGGTCAGCTGTTCCATCCCAGCTATTTTGCATTATGGTGGGTTGGGTTTCCAAATGCATTTATGAAAGGAAAACTCCTGTAATTTTTAAAGTACGTAGTTGTTGTGTTTAGGAAGTCTAAGGAAACAGCTGATACATACTGTTGTATGATAAATTAAACATCAGAAGGGACCAGTCAATAATGGAGAGAACTTCCCTGCAGACAGAGTAAATCTTTTTAATAGCAGGTTGACTTTGCCAGTAGTGACTAATTGCCTGAAGCATCAGAGGATCAAAGACATAATTCAAGTGCCATTTTCAAGGTCCCACAATGTGTCTTAGCAGCATTTGCGATCTGAGAACAGTTAGTACCTTTGCCTTGAGCATGAATTAATCAAAAGTCTACGAGCTTTCGTCTACAACAAACACCTACAGGAGCCAAGCATATGAAGCAACTGTTTAACTCTTAAAGGTGAAACATGAAAGATTTAGCAGCATCTAATAGCGAGTTTAAAGAATGCAACCACCTGAGCACCCCCACACCCGACCCCACACATTTCCAGGTGCATCAGCCAAAACCTTTAAAACAAAACGCAATGCCCGGTCTAAAGCCGGTGTTTGGTTTGGCCATTCTGGGTCAATATTGAATCATGGCGTCACAACATGGCTGCCTCAATGAAAGGAGACCCGCTCCATATGTAGATTTAAAGGGCTCATTCTAAGATCAAGAAAATGCAACATTAGTTTCCATTGATTACACACTAATGGCAACATGTTTAACAATACTAGATTGTATTTCTGCAAATAAATTACACTAAATATTACAAATTGAACCTGAAGTATAAGGGGAAAGATCTTTTTTGTTGATTCCCTGTCAAATCTGTTCAAACTATATATTTTCACATGCAGTTAGTATCAAAACAAACCCCTGTAGACCCTGAAGTCAATAGCTACAAAAAACACAGTGACACATTAATCAAAAACAAGGAATAAGTCTTTATTCATTGAAGCATGTGCTTGAATGACAAGATGAAAGTACGTGATTTATGTTAGTGTAGTAGTGTGGCAAGGATTTCAAACTGCAAAGCATGAATTCTGCTGATATTTAGGCCCATAAAAAGCATAAAATGTTGAAAGTTAAAACTGTACGTGTTCATTAGCAAATTCCTTATTTTTTATCTTTTCCTGCCCCAGCTTGAATCCCATTCAAATTCAAGACCTTCCTGTGTGGAGTCTTCATGTTCTCCCCATGTCTGCGTGGGTTTTCTCCTCCCACAGTCTGTCTCTACATGTCAGCCCTGATCTGTGTTCTGTCCAGGGTGGACCCTGCCTCTTTCCCACTGTCATCTGGGATCGGCTCCAAGCCCCCCGCCATACCAGGATAAACAGTAGATAATGGATAGATGATATAAAATTGAAGTTCTGATCATATGTGACTTCTCAGCCAATCAGAGAAGCTCAAAGTTGGGGTATAACCTCAAATCAGCGGTCTACTAAGTTCTCAAAATTCTCCAGAAAAAAATCTGGACATAGCGACATATGTAAACAAGTAAGAGCTCCTTAAAGGCTACTGACCATGCCTCTAAAATGTCCGCATGGCGACCCTAGACCATTTTTTGCATCACACATGGATTCTGACATGTGCATTAATTTTCCATCGCCTGGTTGGCAAAGTTCTGTCCAGTCAGACTGTTTTTGTGTTTGTTGCTTCAAACATTAGCAGGCTAAACTAGGATGGTGAACTGTTAAGCCCTGAGTCTTGGTTTCCTGTTTTGTCCTTTATTTTGGTTAATTTCCTGTTTCTGTTCCGTGTCGTGTTCCAGGTGCCTTTATGTTCAGTTATCATTAGTAGATTGATTTCACCTGTGTCTTGTTTTAGTATTTAAGTTCTCCGGTTTCCTTTGTTCCCTGCCGGAACATTAGTTCAGTTTCGCCACCGATCCTTAAGTGAGTTCCAAGGTTTGTTAGTTGTTCTTTCCCTGCCTGTCTGCCTACCTGCCTGTCTGTCTGCCCGCCGAACGGCGGAGAGGTTTTTGTGTTTGCCTGAGCCCTGGACGATCCAGGGGAATAAACCTGCCTGTTGTCCTGCATTTGGGTCCTCACTCCTTTCCTTCATCACCGCCGACACCCTAGGGCGCAACAGTGAACATTGATGGTAAACATTATATCTGCTAATCAGCAGCATATCTGCACTTTGATTGCGATGCTGTTAGCATGCAGATGAATAGCAGTTGTATTAAAGTAGGATTATGCCAAAAACAACCCTGAGTCCTGATTTAGTAGAAAAAAACTCACAGTGATTTTAGATGCTCTGGTCTGTGGTGTCATGACAGTCATATGCTTTGTATGGGCACCATTCACTACAGCTGCCTCATAGTGAAATGCAGTGCATTATTCATTCATTAAAAAAATGTTTCCTCTGAGGCAGCTATTACATTGCCACCACAGTGTCATTTATAAGAAACTGGCTTTGCCGAAATACAGCTTCTTTTTATTTAGCTTCAGAAGAAACAGTCCCGATACAAACGTGATACCGTGGCCAGTTCATTTTTTATGAAAAAAATACTGAGATATTTCTGGAAAAAATATATTGCTTCCATTTTAAACGCTTTGAGGACCATCTTCATGATTTATCTGCTGTACTTCTTACAGAATGAGTACTCTAGTGTTTTATTCATGATGGTGCTAAAATTTGACCTGGAAAAATATGGTGTTTGGACAGAGACACACTGTACTTCACTTCCTACTTAGACGTGGAGATGCAGTTCACTATCAATGCTCATTTTTTGAAATATCCAGAAAGGTGTTTTCACTCCTGTCACACACACAGAAGTCATATTGGTTAGAGCTGGTTTCTCAGTATCAGACATCTGCACTGATGGCGATCCAGGGATTTAGGCTGATTCTGCCAGCACTTAAAGTCCACTTTTGACATAAACAAGAATGGAAGGGGGCAGGCGTGTAAAGTTGGCTGCAGCAAGATCACTGGCTGAAATCTGCTTTGATAAAGTGCCCAACGGTCCTCAGTGGCCTGATTGAACTAGTAATCAAAGGGGAACAATAGCGTTAAGCTTGTTAAAAAGTTTTATGTGCATGGTATAAGTTTTCAGGCAAAACCAGAACCAGACTGGGGAGACTAAATGGGTCTTGTGTCTCTGTTTTTGGGCTGATAGATTTAGTCTAAACCCATCAACCTAAGTAACTGACATACCTGATATGTTTCCACGTTAAAGACTGAGCCAACAGTTATGAAACAAACAGATCACTGAGTTTATGAACTTACTTGCTTAAACATTGAATGGGGTGGTCAGTCTAACGACAAACAACAGGGGACATTCTGTCAGTTTCAGTGTTTCTTTGCAAATTTCAACTCACCTGACTGGTTTGTGTTGTTGCTATAAAATGTAATGTAATAAGTAAATGTAAAAATTCCATGTTTATTGTGTTCGGAGATTATTCCGAGATTATTCCTGTGTAGAGCCTTGTCATATTGGGCTGCAGACTCTGTCCCCATTACTATCAAACGCTGAGAAACCATAACTCTCTGGTCTCTAACTATTGACTCCATAGCTTATAAAGAAATTGCTGGTTGATACAGAGAGGGTGGGCGGACCATTGTTCTGTGTGTGATGTGGCAGCACATTTGCTTGTTTGGTCATAGTCAGTTGCACTGTAGCTCAAAGTGCTTGGTTTTTGGATTTAGGGTCATCCTAAGTGAAAGCTGCATATTAGTGGTCAATACTGGATGATTGAGATAGGTCAGAATGTGGAAGTGATAAACAGACAAACTGTTCAGAATCAGAAACTCAGAAATAGGTTTTAAAAAGACTAAAACAGCCACTGAACAGATCTATTCATTTCAACACTATTTAGACGTGCTGTTAGTCAGAGGAAGATGAGACAAGATGAGCCATTCATCCTAGATTTTAGTTGTAATGAAAATCAAACATGCTCCAGTTTTAAACAGTATTGCTTTTGTTATGTGTTTTGAGTATTTAGGAAAAAAGGTTGAGGATTCAGGGAGTGAAGTATCTTGTGCATCTTTAAGAACCTATCCAGGATTAAGGCTAAAACACTAGACAGCAGATTAAACACCACCTGGACTCCTTTTCTTAATGTTTTTCAGTCAATCCCATCTTCAAAGCAGAACTGAGTTTGAATTTGACAGGCTGCACACTTAACATCCCGTGGGCTGAAGGTTTATCTGGCGATTATAAAAACCTAACTTAACATGTTATTCCCAAGTGGAAGTGATTAAAATCAAGTATTCGGTTCTTAATAATGAGTTGATTCATAAAGATGTCATACTTACAATCATAAAATCATGAGAATCCTATTTTAAAAGGTTGGTTTTATTTTCATCCTCTGGCCAGAGGGCTTCACGGTCACAGCTCAAAAGTAATGAACTTGCTTTGATTTCAAAGCACCAGAGACAATGATATACTTACATATAAGACACTGTACGCAGTAGTATTTAATCTGCATTCAAATCTCAAAACACCCATTTGATACGTATAGTTTCTACTGCTTTGCTCAGTGTTTTGGTTGTACAGTATAGTGCATTGAAGCACATTCATGGCTTCTCTTTTATTCTTACATCTCAGTCTTCACAAACTCAGATCAAAATGACTTTCAGTTACATATGCAGATGTAATGCTTAGTCTAACAGGGAACACCTTGAAGTCTGGGGAGTCAGTCAATGTAGTAAAACAAATTACATGCAGATGTTAGAAGGCCATAAGGTTATAATAATGTTCCACAGGCTGACAGTTCATGACTCAAAAATTAGATTTTTTTTTTTTTTTTTACTGAAGTCTATGATGCTTCGTTCAATAATTTATTATAACAACACCCAGCAATTACTGTAAACATGTGTGTGTATCAAGTTACTAAATGACGGCCTGAGTGATTATTTGATCACTTTAATCTTACGATGGTTATAGTTATTTGTAAAGTTAACGAGTTACAAAAAATACCAGAAAGTTTTTGTGTCCCATTGATTTAAGTGCACATATAACTCTAACACAGGAAAGACTTAATTACTGATGGCAGCTGATTAAAGCTTGTTTCTGTGGATGATAATTTAGTCTTAACATGCAGAAAATGGTCCCACATACAGCCTTAGCCTACACTACATGGGCCTATTAGGTTATAAACTATAGTAGGAAAAATCAAAGGTAAAGGTAGACGTGAATATTATTACCTACCACTTCAACTTCACTTGGTCAAAAGCTATGGATTAACTGAGCAACTGACATTATCGTCTAAAATAGACAAAAATGTAATTTCATGTCAGGTTGTTTTTTTTTTTCCTATGAAGGTAATTATTTTGCAACCTCTCAGATTCAACTTTCAATCCCTTGTGGCGTCTCTGCCCCACACTGTTTCAGACAACAGTGTGTATTCACCGTAGTGCCAGCAGTTCACGGAAGGCACATTTTCTGCTTTAAAATGACATTTCTCCATGAAGATTTTATTTTTCCTGTTTGGTTTAGAAGAAAGTGAATGGCTCTCACAGAGCTCTGACCTCAATCCTTTTCAACTAACAGCAGTCACACATTTTTTTCTTGCATGATACTTTCAATTATATTGCTGTGCTTACTGTTTACAATAAACTCTATTATTTGCTAATTATATGCCTCGTTTCCACATCTCTCTTCATGTTTTTATTACAGCTGCCAGCTCTTCTTAAGCACAAACACAGCCCTAAAATCTGGAGGTGCAGATTATATTGAAACTTAAGACCAAAGCAGTCGAATTGCAGTCTGGTTACCTTACCTGGCAACCTTTAGTTGCTTAAAGTTAAACTAAATGCTTTCTATCGGTGTCACTGTTTATATTTTAAAACCACAGCATAAAACATTTTTTTTTATGTCTGGATATTAATTTCCAGAAATGTTCCAAAAACATTGACCCATTTTCAACATGAGTACCAGAATGCTCAGTGCAGTAGATGTCAAAATGATATAACGCTGAACCTAAAAACTCAGTGTTTGAATTTTGGCTCCGGCTTAAACTGACCTTTAAGAACTTTTTCAGAGAATCCACAGCTCTGTGTTGTAACTCACTGCTATGGAAATGGTTTTTTCCCTGAAACGTACATTTGGACTTATTTGTTTAGTTTCTGCCATAAATAACGAATGCAAATTAACAGTTTCAATGCTTTTTACAGTCACACAAACATTCTGGCACAAACTGTTCTGTTCTGAAGGACCTTCCCCTAACCGTCATACAACACTTTGTGCGTGCGTCCTATCGAAGCTTAACGAAGTTAAGTCATGTGTCCCTGGACATGAGCACTCTTTCTAATTATTGGATTAGGTGTTCAGTTGATGTCTTGCGAAATAACATCCTAATTCAGTCAGCGAAATGAAAATGTTGTCTGCTGTTGTCACTCTTTAAATAGTTCACATCCTGCGACATGCAGAAAAGGGTCACACATTCAGCAGCTGACAGGTCCCGAAGGTTTTTCACTTGAACTTTGAGTTCCTTGTCCTACATTTGGCCGTGTGGGCTGTCTTATAATATTGTTTATGTATGGGTTCACACATGCCATTGAGACAAATTACTAATAATATGCCGAAGACAGTCAGTGAAGTGATTATGATTATATAAGGTTTCTTCCATTAGAGGGAGTTTTTCCTTTCCACTGTGAAAACTGTAAACTTTCCTCTAACATAAACAAACTCTAGAGTAAAATTCTGAGAATATGAAATGAAGAAGTGAGCTGAGCTGACAGTCTTAACTAAGACTTAGTTAGTTAGTTAAATATTAGGTTTGATTATTAATTCCATTTCCAACCATCTAATGTGAATCTTGTGCCTGCGTTGAAATATTTAATGAAAATGAACTGTGAACATGTAAACCACTCTATCGCTCACCCTCCTTTGCAGCTGAGTAAACCATCTGTCCCCATGTAATCTGAGTCCATCTGCTGTGCAGAGATTACTAAGATTGAGCTCTTTCATGTGTAACCAGTGTTACGCATCCTGCTAAATATAAATCACTGTGGTGTATATCCACACGGGCAGGATTGGCAATTGTTGCAACTTCTTTTCAAATGATTCAGCTTGTGTTCTGTGAGAAAATCTATATTTATCCACATGGTCACTTGCCTAGTCCTGTTTTACAAATCATACTCAGTCCCAGAGCAGTACAGTTGTGGGAATTTAGTAAATGCACGTGGAAGTAGAGCAGCCTGCACTCAGTTATTGTCATTAGACCAAACTGCAGCAGCCAAAGGTCAAAATATTTCTGAGGGCTTTTTGTTTTTAGTGCTTCATAGTCGTCTTTTTACACAACCGGAGAATAATTACAGCAATTATGGAGCCGTGTGTAGAGCTAGATTATACAATGAGATTGTAGTTAATTATCAGAAAATGAATCATCAATAATTTTAATAAGCAGCTAACAGTGTTTGTTCTTAGACTAAACACACAGCTTCATGTAATAATGTCTCACTAATGGAAAATACTTGAAAACAAGGCACTGGTACTTTTACTTAAGTAAAGAATCTTCTTTTTCCTCTACAGTGATCTAACCACATGTTCAAATCAACAACAAATTAATTGCGGCTTAGACTCCTTAGTGTACTCTAGTTTTCTCCTTCACTCCCTCTCCGGCTTCACATCATCCATCACTTCTCCTACATATGTCTATCGAAACCCGAGCTCTACTCAGCCTTTCACTTCCTCTAGAACTGGCATCTCTCTTTTCCTCACCGAATCATATGACTGATCCACTTCCTTAATTGATGCATATTGACTTTCCGTTAGAGTGGAAATGGGAATCAGTTAAACTACTGGCTGCAGTAAAAAGGATTTTTTATGTGATCTCTTATCTCGCTGAAGACAACTCAGGACTGGGCTGCTGTGTGTTGAATTAGCTCTGACCTAGAAAAGCTTTTATAGCTGGATGTCTCAGGATCATATTGAATGAAATAAATAGACAGTCATCCTCGTTCATTCCCGAAGCCCATTAATGTGGCCAGTGTTGCACTGCCCCCGCCTTTGAAAAGCAGTAACCTACATCAACAGCAACATGTGCGGTGAAAACAACATTTTTAAAGGCCATGTTTCAGCACAGACCAAAGCAGAGAATGATCTTCCTGCTTAATAATAACATGTTGGCATGTAGGAGATATAGTGTTTGTCAGATAGTTGGGAATATATTGAGTTTTTCTGATCATTACACATTAATCAAAGCACTGGACAAAATGATGGCACCAAATGAAGGCTCCAGCGGATGACAATTCATCCTCTGGGAACCGTTAATGTGGCACCATATTTCATAGCAGTCAATCCAATGGTTATCATGATATTTCAATAAAAAGCAAAAATATCAACCTCATCAGAGAATCACCAAAGCCATCTCATAATTATTGAAGATTTTTCAGTCTAGACCAATGTGCTAACTGGCTGAATGACAGACCATCTCTACAGCCACAAGTAAGTCTAAAAGCAACCAGCAATACAAAGTGAATTTCTGCACATAACATGCATATAATATTGTGTGAAGATACTGCTTATATTTACTCACAAATGTTACAAACTGTGAATACGACTTGCATTTTCTGTTTTCTCTGCACTATGAAATGCTTTAACAAATTGTTCTTTCATAGTGTGCTGCTGTTTTTAAAGCTAGCATGTGACTGCGGTCGTTGTCAGACAAAAGTACGCTTCTTTAACAAAACTTAACAGTGATATGTAAGATGAGTGCGCTACTTATTTTGTTTATAACACGCAGGATCTTGGAAATGAGTTGACTCTTTGTGTAATGCACAAATGAGGCTTTTGATTCGGAAACTCAGTATAAATATTTTGATATATTTACACAATAAAGGAAAACTTTTATGCATGGACCATAGCATGGAATTTCCAACAGGGAACACAGAGATAACTATTCTTGAAGACAGTTGAATATAAAGGGGATTTTGCAATGAAAGAGAAGACTTTTATACTGTAGGGAGTGAAGTGAGAACACATGTTTGTCTGTCTGTGGCCTCATTCCCAGGCTCTGCTTTAGTTGTTTTAATAACTACTTCGAAAGTGTTTCTTCACCGCAGCACATTTCAAACAGTCTTTAATCCTTGAAGGACAGCTATAGCTTTTCTCATGTTTGCATTGAGAATATTATGAGTCATATATTTCACTGTTTTTCTGGAACTTCAACTTAAAGGAAAACCTCAGTTACCTGAAGAATTTCATCCTTCTTTTGTAGGTTCAAGCCAACGGAAGAAAACAGCCAACGCTGAATCAACAGTACATCTAATCACTCACGACAGGCTGCATATAATAAAAATGCACATGCCTAAAGTGGGAAGCCCTGTAGGTAACTCCTTATATATGTTCTTCTGAGGTAGCGTAATATTTTCCTTTTAATGCCACACAACTCTAAACTGTTCGACTGATTTTATATTATTAGCTCAGGTCTCAAAAAGTCAAAAACGTGACTCATAACATTCACTGAAATTTGAGAAAAGGCCAAAACTGTCTCTAGGGGATTGTTGCTTATTTGAACTGTGCTGCACTAGAGATTTTTAGAGTTTTTTTATATAGACAGCTTCATGCATGATGGCACTGTAGTCAAGTATGGTTTGACAAGTATAGTCACAGCAGTTAGAAGTTGGTGTTTTAATAGTTTACGTTTTAACCAGTAATAGGCAACAATAAATAATCATCATTACACCCAAAGGTGACACAGGCACTGAAATGACAGCTGGCAGCAGCAGAGAGAAGAACAGATTTAAAGTTTTGACAGTAATGAGCTTCATCTTTGAGCCATATTAACAACATGGCTCCATGGATAGCAGTATAGGTGTGTCTGTGTAGATTCTCAGTTGTCCAGGGAAAGTTATCTAGAGGTTGAGTCACGGCAACTGGACTTTCAGTTCTTTAAAGGTGAAAAGTTTCGCCACCTATCCAAGTAGCTTCATCAGTCTGAGAGAGGCTGGACAGGAACCTCCAAATTTATTCCCCGGGTTGGTTTCACTCTACCTTGGGCCCAATAGGCTCACTAAGTGATCTAAGCAGAACAGGTGAGAGTTGTTAGTCCATGCCTCTGAGTTGATTTCACTTCACACTTCACACTTCACTTCACACCTGGCACACCTCTCTCAACAGGGGTGGAGGACTCAGACATAATCTGTCTTCAATCTACCAGGCTGCTCTTTCATCTGTTCCCAGCAAATTAAAGAACAAACCCAATGTTTCTCAGGAACAGACTCTGCAGATTCTGCAGACTGTTGGGGAATCAGAATGATTAGATCACTTAGTGAGCCTATTGGGCCCAAGGTAGAGTGAAACCAACCTGGGGAATAAATTTGGAGGTTCCTGTCCAGCCTCTCTCAGACTGATGAAGCCACTTGGATGGGTGGCGAAACGTTTCACCTTTAAAGAACTGAAAGTCCAGTTGCCATGACTCAACCTCTAGATAACAGCATAGGTGTGCCCTCTGCCCAACACTTTGGTCACCTCTAGTTTGAAGTATCACAAGTATTGCTTGGATTGAAACTTCATTCCGGGAGGATGAAGTATAAAGATGTTGCCGTTCGCAAGATTTAAAATTTGTCCAGTCGTAAATACTACGTGGAATACCTGCAAGGCTAAAGCCCTGCCCCTCAACATGTGCACCTGAACTGAGATGGAGAGTGTGGGAAACATTATACCTGTCAGCATCGTTATGAACATGTCAGCATACTGATGTTTGCAGTTAGCTTTAAGCTCTGTTGTTCCTAAGTGTAGCTTTTCAGAGCTACTAGTACACCTGTAGGTTTGTAGTACCTGTCACTAATTATCAATAGGGCAGTACTACCTAGTTTCCTCATCCAGGATTTTTATGTCAGTCTACAGAATAACCACTACTTCAGGTGTCATGGCTGTGAATCTACTATCAGGTGCAAATTAGTTGACTGAAGTTGAACTTCACTGGAAGGTTTTGCATGTATTTGCAACCCTGTGCCCTGAGGAACAAGTTTGACTTTCTCTATTCACATGACTTGAATGTGGTATGAATTGCAAAGTGTGACCATGCCCCGAATTTTATGAGGCAGTGAAGAAGCTGTTGTGAAGTGTTAAATGCTGCTGAATACAAAAGCCTTCAACAAGCTTGGAGTGCCTAAATTAATTTTCACTTCGAGTGATTGGGGGCAGCCACAGAAACGTGTGTTTGAAAAACAGACACTGGTGGATTCTGGCTGATCGTCCATTTTTGTTGTGTTGCTACATGGATCATAAATTTAGCCTTACGTGTATGTTTTTTTCAATTATAGCAAATGTTCACAAACAGAGGCTGTCACAGTTTCTCTAATTTTTACAGCACTTATGGGGTTTCTCCATGTAATTGTCAAGTGTAGGTTAGAAAGCTATTATTTAGATGTGCTGGCTGACCCACTGGAATTTAAGGTTTGTTATGTCAGTGCTATATTAATGTCCCACTGACAGCAAGTAGCCATTTTACAATGTAGTCCCACCTCTGACAGCTGCAAAACCTTTTAACCTCTGGTTGGAATGCACAGACTGAACTGAAGTGTAATAAAAACAAGTATACAAATCAAACAGTCCCTAAATAATTTTAAGTTAAATTTTATGGCACATTTTCATGTGAAGTGTGGGTCATAATGTAGGTCACTCTTTAATTTGAAATATTTTCAAGGATCTCTACCAGAAATGTTTCTTAATTACCCATTTCTCTACACCAGTCTGGCCTTAAGTTTAATTTATTTATTTATTCAATTTATATATATATATATATTTCATAAATAAGTTGCTGATCATGCTGACTATTTTATTTTATTTTGGAAAGCAAATATTTATAAAATATCATCAGCTTATCGATTTATTTTATTATAGACTTCTATGTGTAATGTGAAAACTTAATTGGGAATCTAGGGGTTCAAAAAGCAAATGGAGACACAAATGGCCGATGCGTTATTTCATAGTCTGGCTCCTGGCACCAGTATGTAACTAATCTTCTGCTTAGATGCTTCTCCATTTCACATTCTTCCAAAACATGGCCTTTTCGGAGAGAGTATTTTGGTATGAAGGCTTTTTTCACCCTCATGAAGTTTGATTAAATCAACATGCACTGTGTGAGTAATAGTCAGTCCAAAAGAATCAAATTTCTAGCATTTTAATGATTTTACACTGCAGAGAGACAAATACTTGTTCTCACAGTTACTCTTGAAGTCAATTAAGCTGCTATGGGAAAGGGTGGGAATTTGATCGGCAATACTCTGCAGGCGCAGCTCACACAACACTATGTTATCTTTCAACACTATGACAGAACTCACCATTTTCTGTGTTTACTTCTGGCTTTCATGTTTCCCAAAAGGATATTTTAAAGGACCCTAGAGATTTAGTGGAAATATTTTATAAATTTACATTTGTTGGATAATATAAAAATATTTTTTCTGTGCAGAGAGCAAATCTGCAGTTCATCTATTACTTCTTGGCTGAGACCAATCTGCTTTCATGCTGTGCAGTCAAAGCATCAGGACACTCGGTGTTGGATAACTGTTTAAATGAGTGTAATCTCAAACAGGCTTAGCTTTTGTTTTGCTGTGTTTTTTTTCCCACAACACTGTTTAAGCAGTAGAACAACCTCTACTTGGATACATGACAGTCTGAAACATAGTGAGTCATGCAGATGTATGAGTGAATACATTCCACAAGAGAGGCTAGACTTTTGCATTTTAATAAATCAGTGTGCCCTGAATTTTGTGTGGAATTGCTTTCCTCTCTTTAACAAATGTCTAACATAAGTTGCACAAGTGGTGACTCCCACCTAACGGGGAGAAGATCCTCCAAGCAGTGATAAAGAGCAATCTTAAAATGGTAATATTTTGGGCTGATTACGATGGGACTGTTTACTTTCAAAGGTAACATCAAGTTTGTTTAACTCTGAGGTGGAGGTGAGTCCCACACCTGCCTGAGCCAAACACAAGCACGTTCTCTGAGGAAAGAGCTTCCATGTATGAGCTAAAATGTATGAGTTAAAATGCTACAGGATTGTGTGTTGGCACAGTTGGCAAATCAGGGTCTTGTTAAACTATACTGTATAGTATTATTATGAATAAATGGTAAATGTTTAGTATGTTAAAATGTCATAAACTGTTAAACATAAACTTGACTTTTAAACAACTCCAACTTTAACTATTGCTACCATGTAAATAAAATCTGTCACTTTATTTTTGCAGCCAAAATATGCATTAGGGTTGTTTATTGCTTATTACTTATGTTAGTGCCATTTCTTTTCTAATAAACACTTTGTGTTTTATTGGCTTGTGCTGTCACTGCTCCCATTTAAGGTATTAATTGACTTTATTCTGGAGTGAAAAATACTGCAAATGTTATTTCACCATGGGTTATTAATGTGTAGAGTTTTGTGTTTTCTGAAGTGAAAATCCTGCATCACAGTATTTGTATAAACAAATCCTGTATACCCCTAGATTGTGCACACTGCTTTAAATTAACATACAAAACTGTGCTTTTTGTTTTGCACATTTGAGACTGACAAAATCGCAAACATGATGTGATTTACAGAATTATCTGTGAATCACAGTCAGCCTTCCGTTTAGTGTTTGTGAAAAAGGTAGAGTGCATTTGATGATATATTTCACAAATTATTTTTTCACCACTTCCAAGTAAAAAATGTGCACAAAATGTTTCAGGAAAGGCACAAATAGTCACAAATGTGCAAATTTTGTATTGCAATGTGGATTTGTGCATAGAAATACACAAATGTGAATTAATTATTTCGGGCACAAATATTCAGACACAAGTATATTTTTTCACTTCACAAAACTTTTTAAAGTTTAAGTTTTAAAATTACTATACATATTTATTTATTTATTCATACAAACACAGGGACTATTTTCTCTCTGTAACACTGCGCCCCGCGCGGATTACTACAGGTGTTAAACGGCTTGCGTAAAGTCAAACACAATTCGCGTCAGGTGTAACAAAAAGGGCGGGTGAAGTTTCACCTCGTAGTTAAATAAATACTAAGCAACGGTAAGATAAAACTGTGAAACATCAGCACTTCTGGTGTTAAGCAAAAGTAAAATCGAGCCCAACAAACTTTTAACAAGCCTCACAGAATTAAAACCACCGACGGCGTTAGCATAGCTAGCTAGCAGAGCTAATCAGTGGTGCTAATTGCGTCAGTATTGGTTTTGTGAGGTTAGTTCGCTATGGCAGCAAACCCCAAGTGCCCTGGGTGATTATACGACACGGATAAAAACCACTTCGGCTCCAACAAGGTAAGAATAAAACCCTTTAAGATGCAGAGACTGAAATCTGTTGTGGCTAAATTCCCGCTGTGCCAAGTCTGTTTACAAACACACACACACACATACATACTTCTATCTCTGTGAGGACACTCACTCACATCGACCTAGACCAGGGGTGTCAAACTCAGGCCCGCGGGCCAAATGTGGCCCGCCACGTCATTTAATGTGGCCCGCGAGAGCATAAAAGGTCTGAGTGTCTAAAAAAATAGGTCAAAAGCGTGCTTTGACCAAAAACTACATTTCCCACAATGCCTGTCGACTGTGATACCCGCGAGGTAACCGCTCCCCGCCACTATCTCTCTGTCACTGACGAGCTGTTGAACGTTTGAACAAAGTTAATGTCATAACTTATGTTTGATTTTATTTTTCTTTATTCACTTGGATAGTTTGATCCTTGATTGATGGAGTTATCTGGGTTTCATAACCTGACAAATTAAAAGGATTTATGTTATAACAGAGGAACGAGCAAACATATTTTTTCTGTGCAACTGTTATGCTTGTAACTTGAATAAGTAATAAATTCAGTTATTTAACATTAAGGACAAGTTACATTCATTTTACATTACATTCGGTTACATTTAGTTACATTTATAAGTTACATATGGCCCTTTGAGGACAGCCATTATGCTGATGTGGCCCTCGGTGAAAATGAGTTTGACACCCCTGACCTAGACCCTTACCCTCACCTTAACTGTCACAGTTATCTAAATACCAAACCTAGCCTAACCTAAACCAAATTCCAACTTTAACCTTAAAACTAAAACCGGAGTTTGAAAGCGAGAAGCGAAACACAAATGCCCTCACTCCGATAGAATTACGCTCAAAACGGTCCTCACAAAGATAGAAGTACAGGTGGACACGGACACAAACGCACAGGCCTGCTCTCAGCTTTGATTTGTGGTTGTGCTGTAACGTTAGCCTGTGTTTACAATCTGCATTGTACTGTTTCAGAAAGATACCAAATAATACAGTACAGTATTTAATACATGCATTCATATGTATATATATCTTTGAATGAAGATGATTCAGAAAGATCAATATTTGCAAAATAATGAGTTTATTGGGATTACTGTTCAGGTTTGTTGGATTACTGTGCTTTTTTGGGGTGTTCCTATTATTTTCTCCACACTTTTATATCGGCAAGGATAGACTGAATATTAGAATCAACTGGCATCTGTGTTTTTGTAGGACATGAAGATATAAAAAAGATATATGTGTGCAGAAATGATTTGTACATAGTTTTCGTGCATTATTTTGAACCCACATTGATCATTTATGCAGAGCTCCTGTTATTTACCAGTTATTTACCGGCTTTTTGTCTTATGCAATAGTGTAAACTGAATGTTGGTTAAAATGACACTGATTTTGTTTAGATGGCCTGTTTCTCCTGGCTTCATTATATATTTTTTTCCAAGACACACTACTGTTAAAATGAATACTTATTTTCAAGGTTACTTTTGGTGACCCGTCTGAAAGAATAGCTGACTCCAGTGAGTCTTCATGCTGGCTGTAGTCAGGCCCACAGTGGTTTAATAGGGTCTGGCAAGCCTTCATGTTAACTTTGGTCTGTCACTTGTGATTTAAAGAGAAACCTTCATGTTGACAAACATGAAAACGAGACTCGGAGGCAACTCAGAATATGAAAGTTTACTGCTTTTTTTGTCTGTGATTGCAATGTAAACAATCCTGCAGTCTGAACATATGGGAACAATAACACGGGTTCTGATATATTTGTGACATGCCGTATTTTGATATATCATGGCACTTGTGACGTGGAAGGAGGCGGTGATTGTGTTCATGCATAGTTAGATTAACTCATGGTTAATTTAAGGTAATTATTGTCCCATGTTGCTATGGCTACACATACTTTTATTGACCCTGTTCAGTGAATCTTTTCATGAAATGTCTTCTTAAAAAGATTTTATAGACATATGCCAACCATTCAGGAAGACATTTTATTTTAACCATAAAGGAGAAACCTGTATGGGCTAATGATTTATGAAGAAGCTGGACTCAATCACAGATCAAAGGAGTTATGATCCCTTATCAGCTGAACCCAATTAATAAATAACTGAGATGAAAGTTTGTAAAAAAAAAAAAAGTGCAGATGAGATTTTTTAAATACAAATATTTGTACTTACATTTGTGAATACTCTTAATGACATAAAGCTTTTTATTGTAAGCCAAACCAGGCCTATCCCCAAACCCGTTCCCTAATGTTTATTTAAACCTTATTCTAGCCTAAACCCTAAAAGTTATTCCAAAGCCACAAACCGCCTTAGTATCATAAAGGTGGAAATACAATAACACACACACACAATGCTGCATTTTCAGAAGGTGAAATGTAGTAAAGGAAGGACTTATCTTTAAGACATGTAGTGCTGCAATTTTGATGACTTTTATGATACTGTCTTATTAGTTTTTGAAACTATAGTAAATCCCTATGTGTTTGTGCAGATAGCCTCTCTGTGCCTTGTGGGCCCTCAGTTAAAAATAAATCTGTAAGCGAATGTAGTCTGATGCGGCTTGTTTCAGTTCTGTTGCTAACAGTTTCATGTGATTCGGGGAATCATGTGTATCACTGACAATCCTCGCTGTAACATTTTTCAAATCAAGGGCTTGACAGAAATAAAAATCACAGAGAGGGAAAGTTGCTCTACAGCTTGGTTGTCACAAAGTGCTGATATACACGAGGCCACCTTTGTAATGTGACTGAGAATGTAATTAATAGATGAAAATTTTGGCATCACAAACACATACAATAATATAACAGTGTGAGAGAAGAACTTGCAGACTTTGATGTTTTGTCTAAAATAGATGTCATTATCAGCTTCCAGAAGATGAAGTGTGGCATTCTGTGCGTTATAAATCTCTGAGCGTGCATCCCTGTTATTTGACGTCTTTAGGCAAGTAATCAAACATGTCGGGAGATATTCTTTTGAACTCGTTCCCATGGGATTCAGCCAATATTGTCAAAGGGACCAGTTCATATATGCACACATGTATGTTTATTTTTGATGAATTTGCTTGGCTCGGAGCTGCTCAGATTTTTTTTTGCTATTGTTTTTTTTCTACTGTTATTTGATCTGCAATGGAAACACTCTGGGCTCCAACTCATCAAACAACTCAACTCATTTTAAAAATATATGTATAGGAAAAATATCACAGTTTTGTCTGACCAGTCTGGCCAAATAGCTGCAAGTCATCACTAATCACTTTGTCACTTTGTTTTGATGAACTGAAAGGCTGTTTTGGTCAGACAACAAGCATTTTGAATGAATCAGCTTTGGCATTGGATATTTGCATTTTGGATGATTTATAGACCAAATAAGATGTAACATATCTCTAGTGAAAATGTAAAATATGTGTTTATAAATACATGAGAAATAATGGACATAAAGTACACAATACATTTAAGAATGAAGAAAAAGTAAATAACATTAAGAGTAAATAATTAGTAGATTAGAAAAAAAGGGAATTTTTCCAAGACAGGACTTGTATTGTGGTCTAGGTGTGCATTCCCCTGCCTCAAAGGTCATGTTCAGAGATCTGTGTCTTTTTGAGTTTTGGTGTGAGGTTTACTGCTTAGGGTCAGATGGACCTGGGTTCCCTAGGTGGTGAACTCTGCTTTAAAGTGGGTGAGGTGAGACGTCATGTTTTCTCAGAGACTTAAAAGTACCTTTGTTTGGCATAATTCTTTGAAACATGAATGATGTACTGTCTGCCGTTCCCAAATAAGCTTATGTCTTGTTTGCTGTGTGCTTTGTCACTGTGCTACAAATGGACCGGGGTTAAAGGTCACCAAAGTAAACAAGGGGAAGTGAACAGTGGCTTATTATCACATAAACAGAGCTACTGTTGTTGAGCATTGTATTGTTGGTTGCTGGGACTCTGGATGTCTCACCTACATGTACAGGGACCTGAGTATGGTTTTTAACATTGCTAAGTTGGGCTTGAATCAGTTCTGTTCTTTTGTGGCAGTGCTTCATTTAGAAACCTGTATATTAGAGAGGACTAAACGGTTTGATGACTAATGTAGAGTTAAAAGAGCAGGCAAAAGCCACAGAACACAAATGAGTGGGTGAAATAGTTGAGTCATGATTCACCTGACACTTTGTAGGAGGCTGCTGTAAATTAAAAAAACAAAACAAACCCAATGTTCAGCTTTCAGCCTTGACCTTGCCATGTACAAGTTATTCGAGTTGTGGTGTGGTGTTCGCATATTTATCACAACATAAGTTGTGTGTCTTTGACATATTATTATTTTTTTTTTAGAGTGTCAGTGCTCTGACAGCAAAAGTGGTGTTCTTTACAGTATATGCAATGGATTGCTTTGCTAATATTCTTACATCTAGGAACTGTGTGAGCCAATATTTATGAAACAAATAAATTTTTTTTGGTTTATTTGCCTCCATCTTCGTCTTCAGTGGAGGGAATTTTCAGTTTCCATGATGTGCACCCCCGTATTTAAATACAGTTCAGTTGTTTGTAGCAGTGTAGTTAAAAGTGATCTCATCTCCTAAAGGCACAAACCCCTTCATCTGTACCACTGACAATAAACAATAATAAATATACAGACAGTAAAGTCAGTGGGCCATGTAATTGTCCTTCCACCTACAAGGTGTCTGATGCCTTTTCCATCTCTGATGCTGGATCAGGGTCAAAGAAAGCTGCTGTTGTTGAAGGTAGCCAGATTTAAAAGAGGAGTAAAGTCAGACGCAATCAGAACTGAAGGCTTGACCGTACTCAGTTTTTGTGTTGCTCTGACCTTTTGTGTTGTGATGTTACAATCATGAAATATTAGGTGTACCAGTGCATGTAGTTGCAAATATAGTCGCACTCAACAGATTTTTGGTTGCATTTTCAACCATATTAGTCTCACGCTCTAAGCCCTGAGAAACAAGAACTTTTGAAGACTTCTGAACTCTCTAGAGAAATGCATTCATTTGTCTTTCAAAGACACTTAGGCAAAATATGTAATTTTTGCTGGGTGTTTATGACTCTGGGTATTACACTTGACTCCTGTTACATGCTTCTTTTTGTTGTTGCGTCTTTAATTATATGTATTGTCTGGTTATTCTGCACTTGAGTGTCACAATGATATGCGTAAATGTCAGTGTGTGAGGTAAAATTTATAGTTTTGGCATTCCATCCTGTAATTATTGTGTTTTATCTCCTCACCGCGTAAAAGCCGTGGAACCTTTACTGATTTATTGATGTGAGTAAATTAAATTCCTAACCCGGAATCAGGAAGGAGGAATCCCTGTGGCCTTTTCCTGCAGCACCACCATCAGACCGAAGAATTGAAATCTAATTGGCAGATAGCTATTAAATTTAACAAGAACATTTCTGCTCTTCCTTCCAGTTTGATTGCATTACATGTTATTTTACAGATGATTTGTGTGGTTATATTCTATTTGGACAAAGGCCAGATTATAATGGAATACAAAAGTTTGTTTTGTTTTTATTTTTGGTTGCAAGCAGATAAAGTAGTAATTGGCAATGTCCACTGTGTAAGACAGTCACACAGTGTATTTTTAAAGATACAAATTTTGGAGTCCCAATCTAGAATTTTTAGAAATTGGACAAGAAGCTCAAAGGCGTGTAGTGTTTCATTTCTGTAATTTCTGAAATCCTATTTTACGGTTCCACTGTTAGTTACAGGACACAATGTGCCCTGTAACTTTATTTACCATGATTTTTGTTTTGTGGTCCTCTAAGCTTTGTCAGGAGCCTGTAAAGTTATGAAAGAATGCCATTCAGGCTCCCACTAGCTCTTTTTCCCTGACTTTAATCTGCTGTTTGATGTCAGCAGTCCTCTTTCTTGAATAGCTCAATGAATAGCTCACCATCAGACAGGCATGTACTTAAAGGCATTATCACCTTCTATTGTAGATAACATCTTAACCTTAAAAACTAAGGGTTCCCCTGCAGTTAATCAAAAGAACATCAACTGTGCATATTAATTGTTTCCAAGAAAATTAGGCCATCTGCTCACACATTGACACGTGAGAGCTGTAAGTTACAATTGCAGATTTAATCTCAGCTCTTTTGTGTTCAAGGATAAAGGGAAATTAATTACTGAGAGGAGCAGACGGTGAAACTGCATTTTTGGGTTTCACTCATAAAGATAAGAATCTCTGCAGTAGTCTTTAAGTCACGCTTTTGTTTGTTTGTTTGTTTTTTAACCTTGAAGCTACTCCCGTCTCCCAGCCCTGAGTCATTTCATTACAATTAAAAAAAGGAAACCATCATGTGAAAAGCACACAGCTCAATCTGCAGCATTAGTTATTCAAACCTCAGGCTCCGGGGCACCAACAAAAAGAATGCATGGATGACTGATGCAATTTTTCTCTTCTGTCCACAAAAGAAAACTTTCTGTATTTATAAGCATTCATGTGTATTGCTTCATGCTTATTTTAGTGCTTCACCCTCTAGAAGATGAAAATGGGCTAAAACCCTTGAGCATTTTCTTCTGACAGGGCGATCTAGTCACTGAGTGATGGACAGGTCCCCTTCGGCAGTGTGTGTCTCAACACCATGAGCTTCTGCAGGCTTACATTCCAGAAATGTTTAGATAAAGGTAAACCTGTCATCCAGCAGAAGATATAACTGGGATCAGTCCGTGTTTGTTGCATATATATATATATATATATATGTATATAGAGAGAGAGAGAGAGAGAGAGAGAGAGAGAGAGAGAGATTATATATCTTAAGTTCAGTATCCTAATGACCAATAGTGGGGAAAAAAACATTTTTCCCCACATTAACATGGCTGTGATGTGTGACACCCTTGAAGCATATCAGAGCATCCCTAGCCTCTCACTGGCATGTCTTATTTAAGCTGGGAAATGTAGTGGTATTTGGTTTTATGCTATTTTTGTTAATATAGCAGTTAGCCATCAAGCATGAAATCCCTCCCAGCAGCTATGGTTCAATGTCATAAGCACACTAAAAGAAAAATTATTCGATAACTTGTTAGTTACAGAGACTGAGCATTGATATGTAAGAAAAAGTAATAAATGTTAGTTTTTCTTGACTGTACAAACTAATAACCACAACTAATTAATCCCTTATGTGTTTTAGAGTACTTTAAATGGAGGCGGAAGTGAATTTGAACAAGCACTGGAACATAACCTGCCCATGAATGTCACCCGCCTTAAACTAAATGTAATATTTCATGTAAAGTGTTCTGTCAGGAGTAACGTCAGACAATAAAACTGCACAGTATATTTGTGAAACATCAAAAGCCTTGAGGAAAACATCAGCACGTAAAGCTGTCTGAAAGGCACCCTGTGACTGACAGCTTGACAGGTGCACTTTGGTCCACTTGAGCTGAACCATCAGGCTCTGCATTGGCCTAGAGTTTTAAAAGGTTTTCACATCTGTGATGCTTTATTCCCGCATTGTTCAAAAGTAATTAACAAGGACTTTAAGTATTGAATTTTGATGGACATTAAGCCCAGATGCTGTAATCTCCATCTTTTCGGGAGGAGGAGGGAGATTCAGGTGATTCTCCCACCACTCAAAAGTGCAAGCCAATTCATGGAAATAGCCAAAGGATAGGAAAGTAGGTGTAACTTCATCCAGTCTTGTTTTTAGGACTTGTATCTACAACCGTTTTATTAGTGAAGCAGCTTCTCATGGCTGGTCGCTTAAGCATTATGTAGCTACACCTCCTACCCGCTGCTCCCTCATTCCTATGGTGGTAGTGCAGCATATAATTATTACATAGAAAACCCTTTAATTTCCAATATTTCCTCACAGTGCAGTATGTCAAATCATGTCAGTGGATAGATAGTTGCATTAGATGTCGTGTATTTGTAAATGAAGTTACCAAACTCAATTGGTTAAAGTGACTAATGATAGCATACTTTCGGTACATTGGATTTCAATTTGGAGCTCAATTTGGGATTTCAAATTGGATTGGCACTGTGCTTAAGACCCAGCAAGGGCTGGCATGATGTGTCTGGTATGAAAGGGAACTGCAGTACGTGATGCACGTCTGTCACCACAGACGGTACTACCAACAGGAACATTGCAGGAATCAGCTGTGCTGCACACATGTTGCCAACAGACAGAGCAAAACTAAAGCGATGAGTTGTCATCTCACTTTATTTAATAACCTAGAACCCGACCACCAAGGCCTATTCCATAAAAAATCTCATAGTCGTACAAAAATCTTTTACTCAACACAGTGAGGTGGAACAGAAAATGTTGCAAACTGGATGCTTTCTTGTTCAAAGCTGTACCTATTCTTTAGGGCCACCAGTTGAATATTTAATACATGATTTACAGTGACATGGGCTCTGTAGTTTAAAAGGGAAAACATATGAAATGTGTTACAAGTGACAGTACACCTTGAAAATTAGTAGAGACAAAGAAATGCACCATGGATTTAAAGCATACTGTAAACAAACACATCTACAGCATTTGCAGCGTATATAAAAGTAATAAATACAAGTACATGGATACAAGTACACAGTAAATATATGTACATGGGGCTTCGCAGCTCAACGAGGTCAATGCATAGCAAGGCTCCTAACTTAGCACAGTGCTAACTTACAGTAATCAATTAATACCACTTTCAAGAATTGCACTGAGCAGAGTCATCATACTGGAACTAATTATTGCACTGTGAAGGGAAAACGGGAACATCGTGAGAGCTGTGAAAATAACATCAGCCTGCAAGGACGGTTCTACATAATCTGCTTTTGTATTGTACGTGATGAACTGGAACGCAGCTGACCTGCCTCACATCTACAATCACAGGTCTGCCTATGTTACGGTCCTGTCAGGGCTCCTGGTGAAGCTACGCTGTTAACGGTTTGTGTGGTAAAGTGTTTTTATTGTCATGTATTCAGCTGTTCCCAATCAGAGTTGTTGTTTAAATCATCAGACCCCCTTGGAAAATAGCAGATGAGTGATCACAGCTGTAAATGCTGCAGAAAGTGAATGCAGAGGCTACTAGAAAAACATGAATGTGTGGAATATCCCGCTGATATTTTAATGCCAGCAAGATAAAACAGCATCAGTGCTGTTTATGAGGATGAAGGAGGAGTTCTGTTCTCTGCAAATGTGCTGTGAAAATTCCCCTTGTGAAGTGGAAGGAACTTTGGAAAATGAAGAACACATGATAAAGCCTGACGCAGCGGATACGTGTGCGTCATTGTTGACTGTTAAATAAAATGGGTGTTGCTCAGGTCAAAGCAATGTGCTCAATTGGAGTAGGAAAAACATCTAATGAGGCTTAAGGATGGGAGAGAAGTGTGGGGGGTTGTGAGAGTGGGTAATGTGACAAAGAGAGTGAGATAATAGTTTTTAGATGGGATCACAATGAAATTTAAAAATGAAAGCAGCTGTGAGCACAGAAGCTGATGATGTAGTTGAGAGGAAGTGCCGAGTGAGATCAATAAAGATTAGCAGACATTGCCGCGATAGAACACAAGCCTGGTGCTGATGTAGTGTGGAGGGGATTTTGCTCTCTATGTGGTTCAGGTTATTTTGAAGCGCAAACTGCAAATATCATCCTGCCTTGAGGAAATCTGGGGAACACATCATTTCCTTTAATTGTCTATGATACAATCATTCTGTTTTTATGAACAATAACACACAGGAGTGAGTCACATCTTAGTTTAAAAAAAAAAACAAAACAAAACAAAAAAAAAAAATCCAGTGATAAACAATGACTACAAATGGAAAAAAACCAAAACAAATATTTATAACTGTGATATGTGAAATCACATTCAAGTGAAGCACAAAATCTACATTTGCTATAAGCGTGGAATAGGTTATCCCAAATTGGCTTTGTGCTTATTGTTACATGGGTTTTATGTGCAGATCAACATTTCCCTTCTTTACATGATTAGTGGTAGAACAAAGGGATCATGCTGAACAACCTGCAAACACGATTAAACAAAAGTAAAATGGTAATTGATTAGGAGTACACATTTCTAAGGGGCAAAAAAAAAAAGGTCTTTTCCCAGAGCTTTAAAGCGCTCTATAGAAGTAGTCCAGCTATAAATTACAACAGTGTCAATCACCACTTAATATGCGCTCAATCTCCTCTAGTCTCTTCAAGGCAGCTGCTCTTTTTTTCTCTATATCTTTAATCTCTTTACTGGACTTACCCTTAGTCCGCTTGTCAGACTGGCTACTGTCCAAAGACTCTGACTTGTCCATGCCCATATCTCCAAGGCTTTCTGCAGAGGATTTCCGCACATTCTTTTCATCCCCACCCTCTGCTCTAACAGCATCAACACCCCTCCCTTCTTCCTCACTCCCAGCAACCTCCTCTGTGCCCTCCTTAACCCTCTTCAGCTTTTCCTCTTTACCTGTTATAGTAGCTCCCTCTGCTGAAGTAAGTGGTTGCCCTGCAGCGCTCATGGCAGCCATTTTACTTCGTACAATACTCAAGTGACGGCGCACATACTCCTCATTTGGTGCCAACGCCAGTGTTTCCTCCAGGCAGCGCTCAGCCCGTGGCAGGTCACGTTCCTCGAAGTACACCACGCACAAGTTGTGTTTGCCTTGCACATTGGTGGGGTCCATGCGTAAAATGCGCTCAAAGCAGATCTTAGCACCATGTGTGTCCTTTTTGTGGTTCATGAGGATGTCGCCCTTTAGGATTAGGCCCTTGATGTGCTCTGGGTGGTGGCGCAACAGCTCGTCCAGTACAGGCAGTGCCTCTATCTCTCGTTTAGATTGAGAGTAAAGCAATGCCAAGTTAAACAGGGCACTGCGAAAGCCGGCATGCAAGTCGATGGCTTTCCGCATCCACCGCTCGGCTGCTGTATTTTCATTGGCATCCATGGCCAACATGCCGAGGTTGAAATAGCCGTTGGCATCTTCAGGTTCCTCCTCCACATAGGTGAGGAAACGGCGGTTGGCTTCAGGCCAGAACTTTGGTTCACCTGGACAGAAAGCAGGCACAATATAAAGTGTCATTCTTTTTTAATTTTTTTTTTTATTCACAACTGATTCATTCAGCTACAGAGTTGATTGTTTGTCCATCTTTTTTTGTTTATTTTTTCATATAACTTTGTCTTTCGACTCTCGAGGAGGGAGGACATGGATAAGCCAGGCCCTCAGTGGGGAGATGGGACAGTATGAGTCACAGTGCAGGACAGTGAAATGCATATAAGACACCTCTGCTATGTGCCTTTCTTTGAGGGGAGGCAGAAATACTGTACTGATCTGTAGCACACATAGCTATAGGCTATTTCTCAGTGTGTTAAATACCAGCTCAGCCACTGCTGCAATTCATGACCTTTGGAGGATTAGGGGGAGTCTGCCTGTGAGCACTTCTCTGCTATTCCTGTTCTTCAAGATGAAATACTGTCTTTCTGAGATTTAAACTTCTGTATTTGCTAGAAACAAGTGGTACGATTTAAAAAAAATAAAAATAAAAAAAAGAGGATGAAGCCAGTAGAAGCAGGAATGTAAGGAATGAGAAGATGAAAAAATATTATGGAGCACCTGGCCATCTATTGCAGGAAAAAGTCAGAAGTGGCAAAGAACTCTGTTTATGCAAAAACAACGTTTACGCTGTCAGCAAAGCTTCTGCTACCATCTTGGTTCTGTATTGATGTTGAGCGTTGTGCAATCTGAGAATTAATAAGATAATATACAAATAAAGAGCTACTGGAGAATGAGTGGAAACTATGCTGTCTTTTACGTCCATACAATCTCACATAGGAAAAGCCCTTGATAGTTAAGTTACATGTTCCTGTAGTAGAAAAAGGAACTCAGTCATTTCAGGACTCCAGGGAGCAAAACTTGATAGACTGCAACTGAAGAAAAATATGTGCAGTAAGCAATCTGCATGAGTTTGGCAAACATGAGGCATGTTGCACAATGTTATTCAGAAAGTGTCTGGACATGTTACTCTTTTACAGTACTTTGGAAATTTTCAACCGTATTAATGATGTAGTGCATTACATGTGTGATGAGATCACAGCAGTGGACAAACACTTCTCAGTGAGATTCACCTGCAGCAGGAATGTGCTGGTAGTAGGGTGCATGAACCCTGTAGCAAGATTGACAAAAGCAAATAAACATGGGTGGACAAGGTAACATGAACGGCTTAAACCTCACGTAAATATAACTGCTCATTAAATGTTTTCACTGTCATAGTCGGTGAAGCTTGACTTGACAGAACTTTGAACTCTGCCAGTGCACGCATGGTTCATTGCAACACAAGGGCCAATTCTTAAGAGCCTGGTTACACCCTAAAGGTAATATCAGGTTATTTTCTTTGTTCATACCAGTCAGTGTTAAAAAGTACATAAGGAGGTTCCAGGTGCCTTCCATTAACAAGTTGAGTTCTACTGGAGCTGGAGACTGGACTTGATTTAAACTTCCTCATTGCAGAGCTGGCAGACCTCACTCACCAGACTCTTGCATGAGAAGTGCGGAATTGAAGAGTGCCAACTTGTGGCGTGGGTTGAGCTCCAGGGCGTGGTTGAAGTTCTTTAGTGCTTCTGACGGGTCCTTCATCTCAATGTTGACAATGGCCAGGTTGTACCACAGATCAGCGTTGGTGCGATCAAGCTCCAAGGCTCGGAGGTATGCGTCCCGGGCCTCTGTGAGCTTGTTCATCTTCAGCAGAAGTTCCCCTCTGAATCAAGTAAAATTTAATAAATCAAAAGCACACAAATAAAGAGTTACATGTGGTAATTATATCTTTCACATAATTGATGACTTACTATAAAACCTGTAATATGTTCAATATTTAATTGTTCCTGTTTTTCTGTGACAAAGTTTGCTTCCCAGGAATATCAGAAAGCTGGGACAAGTCATGAAGGCAGAAAAAAAAATGGACCTGGAGATAAAATACGTCATTGTTACTTAGCTGTAGGTGGAGGTGTTTTAACTGTTAGATTATGGGATCTTAAAAACAGACTGAAGCTACAGTAGTGCTCTCTACGTGTGGATAGATAAAGGTTGATGTGATAAATCAATATGCTTATTGTGGTATGGAGTTAAAACTCTTGCCTGCTGATATAAGCTTGTTTGAAGTCTGGTCTCATGCTGATAGCTTGTCGGTAGAGCTGGTCGGCCTCTTCTAGTCGTGATTCATTGGCCCGGATCAGATTGGCCAGATTAATGTAAACGTTCAGATGGTTAGGGGCCACACGTGTTGCATACTTCTTACCAGGAATAACCTGAGTGGTCAACAGAGAAGTCATTAATGTTTGGTATCACCTGTTAGCGCCGTACATTTGTGGATAGTATGTGACACGTTGAGATACCTGTGGCATGAGGGATTTGGCAACCAAGTAGGCATCTTCTGCCTCTTTAGACTTGTTCAAGTTTTTGTAGGTTCTTCCAACATTCATGTGAGCACCAATGTCATCTGGAGAAACATTGCATGGAGTATAAGGAAAGACAACAGTGAGGGGAAAAAAAAAAAAAAATTAACCCTTCGTATCAACTTCATTTTTAATGTGTCCTCTGCTTTGCTTCATTTTGATGTTCCATAAATAATCCTACTAAGTATAAACAATGGGAAATAATAATTATAGTGTCTTTAAGTAAAATAGCAACTTTGTTTTGAGGAGCCTGGAAGCAAAATAAATCTTTCTGGGAGCCAGGAAGAAAAGTAAAGTGATACATGGGGTCAGTCAGGCATAGCAGAACTGATGCATGATGATTAGCATAGCAGGAAATTCTTATCAGGTTAATGCGTTTACTGTTAATCATGGGGAAACACTACTGGGTGGTGAACTGTCTCAGCTTCCTGGAAACTAATCTGTGAGGCTAAATTAAAAAAAAAAAAAAATGTGTGAATGGCCTATCCTGCTCCAACTATATTCAAATTAAATATAAGTTCAGTATAGGTGTGTCAATGCAATGTATAGGTGCATGCTGTCAAGAGGTTGACTATAATAAATGAATTCAAACAATGAGTTGGATGTTAATCATGTATAAAGATAAATTTCTGTAAAGTCTGACAGTCCAAAACAAGTCTTTTGAACTTTATTTGAATAATTATTTTTTTAAGACAAGGTATTACAGCCCTCATTTCATCAGTCTTATGACCAGTGAGTCAACATTATGAACACACTTTGTATGGACACAAAACATTCTGGAAAATTGTTGACACCATCATTTAATTCACAAATATTCTTGTTGAAATTATTTATGAATGCCTTATTTATTCTTACCTGGCTGGACACGGGTGGCCTGGAGAAAATACTGCAGCGCCCTTGCGTAATTATTTTGGTTTTCCAAAGCGTGGCCAACATTATTCCACAATTTGGCATTGTTCTTGTTGACCTATGGCAGAAAATTTCTATTTCAATTAATTTTTTTTTAAGATTGAGCCATCAATGATCCCTCATAATTATAATTTGGAATCAGCTGTCATTCAGTTTATTAATCCAGTCTTTTATGACAAAGTGATGAAAGTGTAGAACTGAAGATGGGATAAAGACCACATGCCGGTCAGTAACCTAATGTCCCCAGGTTGTCTTTTAAGTTTTATTACCTTGCAAGAAAAGGAGCGGCACAGAACACAGCCAGACTAAGTTGCTTCCCCAGCTGCTCAGCTCCTACTGAGCTATGGTTGCTACTAATACGCAAATGCAAAAATTCTGTCACACCCAGTCTCCCACATCTCTGAGGAGCATATCTCTCAGGTACTCTTTCACAGATACATCTGTCGTCACAGCCATACAGCCTTGAGTATACAATGCCCCTTTGTGTAAAGAGCACACATATTTGATAAGGCGAAGTCATGAAGAACATAAAATAATGAAAAAGATAAAGCACAAAACAGCTTCTTGTCTTCTCAGGAAATCTACCTGTAGATAAAACTGTGAATCCAAGAACACAGGTGAAAATCATTTTTACTATTACAGTCATCGTATATGTCCCACGCTCTGATGCATCTGCATCTTCACTAAGATGAAATTGCTGTTTTGTTGGAATAGTTATAAATAGTGCTCTGTTTCTCTAGTGTCATCCCTGCAACCATGTGACACACAAGCTGACCGAGCAGTGAGCACAGCATGTCGGTGAAGAAGCTACTGCTAATGTTAGTAACTAAGCCGCCACAAGAGGCTAGGTTAATCTCCTGCTGGTCAAAAGAAACTCTGCTTCGCATGTTGCAGGACCGAGAGGAAAACAAAAGACGAGTTATGTAATAATAAAACACTGAAGCAAACCATGAAAAAAATAAATAAAAAAATCATAGCAAACAACGTGATTCCATTTTCCCTAACTAAATTTTCAGTCTCTCCCCTCGTCTCTTGCCTTCCTGCACATCACAAATGCATTGCAGGTTCACAGGCCAGCTGTATTTTTCTTTGCAAAAACATAAATTTTTTTTCAACATTTGTTTGAAATAAATATTCATATAAACACACTATGCTTTATTCGGATTCGGCACAATGATCCTGCCCCCAGCTCCTGACATAAGCGGTTCTTACTTCTAGATCAACAGAGAGTTGGTGTCATGCCATTTTTTTACTGGCAAATATACATTTTGCATAACTCTACTGAGCTATACACTCCAGGACAGGTGGTTGAATTATTAATATTTCCTTAATTCATAACTGAGCTAATTTCCCTACTAAAGCTTTTACTAATGTTGAAAAATGGCCAGGATACACTAGCAAGTTGGACCAAAATACCCCAAATACTTAATTGTCTTTCCATCTTACCTTCAGGGCCGAGGTGAACAGAGTATATTCTGACTCCCAGTCCCAATTCCTGTTGAATGTTTTCACTGCATGTGTAGTTAAAAGCACTCCAATCATCAACCAGGAAATCTTCTTCAAGTGTCTACAAAGGACAACGTTATATTTTATTAATTTTGTGATACAATTAACCAAAGAGTCTGACCCTGACAATGTTGAGTTGTGAAGGGACACACAATAGTCTTGAACTTTTTTTCAAATGCAACCAAATCTCTGCGTTATTTTAGACAATAAAGGATAAAGGTGTAGTCCTATTGAAATTGGACAACTGTAAGAAATGGGTTTACAATAAGCACAGGTATGAGTAATCTGTTGCTTGGAATAAGAGGGTTTTTATTTGTTATAAGCGATAAGGTGTCAGTTTTCGACAAGTACTCACCCTTTATGCGAGACGATCTTGAATCCATGTGCAACAAGAACACAGAATCCCATACTGGGCACATAAAGCACCCTCTCTGCCACAACAAACCCCACAGGGAAAAAGAGGTTGGATGCAGGGATAAAGGGCAAGACGATCAGAGACAGTGCCTTAAAGAGAAAGGAAAAATAAATCAATAATTTCCACTTTAGTTTGTATCTTGGTGACTATAAGTCTTTTTATTGTCAAAGGCTATGTTTGGGTCTTGGACAAATTAGTAGATTTTTTTTAAACTATACATTTTAATGATTAAACAAGAAAATAGCAGATAAAATGATATGAAATGTAAATATTTTTTTGCAGTACAGTGCACAGTCAGCAGCCACTGCAGGTAGGAAAAAGCACCCTAGGACAGAGCCTCTCAGTGGACAACAGTGGACACAGCTGGCAGCCTTGCAATGATGCTAAGTAGGTTAAAGTGGTGTGATATTGTTATGCAACATATTCCAAAATGCTCTTAGCAAATCAGAGTAAACAGTGCAAAGGTCATAATTCAGTTCATCTTGTGTTGATTTGTGGTCCCTTTTTCTAAAACTGAAGCTAAGAACAATACTGTGAGGAAGTTTACTGACCTTCAAGTACCAAAGCCATGGGGCCTGTTGCACAACAGATGCTAATTTGCTTCTGTGTACCACAATCTCCACTCATTCATTCTTTCAAAGCCCAAGTAAAAGCTTAGGCTTTATTTTTCTTCATTTACTGACTGATATCGCCTATTCTTTATTTCCTGCTATTGTGAGGCATAAATTTAAAGCAATCTTATTTTTTTTCATAATTAAATTGTGTGGTTGATTTTATAATATGCCCCAAAATGAAGCTATTCAGTCTAATATTTGTATATAGTATTATGGTATGACCTAGCTCCTGGATGGCAAAACCGGCATTTGGGTTGGCGTCATTCAGAGCAGATGCTACGTTTATTCATTCATTTGGTCCAGCTTATGTCAATTTTTGACATACGTTGTGCCTTCTGGAGCCAATTAATGATGTAAGCCATGGTATGACTGTATTATATGCTGCAAAACTGACACAGGTGGCTTTGAGCAACAGTGTTACTGTAGTACATCAATGTGGTGGGCAGAGCACAGGTGTAGTTGCTTAATTTGATAAACAGTTCAAGAATCTTTGTAGTGTCAAGAAAAAAGGTTTGGTGGTACAATAAAATCAACACTTGCCACTTGTACCTTTTGACATCAGAGACAACTCAGTAGCACAACTACATCAGATTAGCTGAATAATCTGACCAAACCATCTCACCATGATGACAGTCTTGGCAGAGCTGTGTCTGTGCCGCAGACTGTGGTAAGCTAGCAGGCCCAAAACAATGTAGAACACCAGTGTGGCCAGGTTACGGAGGTCTAGGATTGACTCCACGAGAGGGATGGTGCCCATAGTCCAGTCGCAGCAGAGCTCAGATGGATTCAGCAGAAGCCAGGCGTTCACAGGAAGCAGGTAGTTGAAAGTCATTTGTCTAGTGGGAGTGGGACTGACTGCTGCGGGGTTGTCAAATCTACAAGAGGACAAAAAGAAAAAACTGAACTGACCAACAAAATAAGGAAGCATGATAAATTAAAACAAAACATTTGTATTCCTTCATTCTGTAGCCTGTTTAAGAACTGCACAAGTGCAGCGGCCATAGAAGAACCCAAGACATGACAGGCATAGAAGAGACAAAGACTAAAGTTAGTACAGCATGCATATTGCCTGTCAAGCTTGGTGTTCTTCATCAGACACAGTTTTATTGTATATTTAATTTGTTATACCATACCCTCACACTATCATCAGGTTGAGCCTCAGTTGCTCTCCTTAAGTATAATCCCAATAACACACAAAAAACAAAAACTTACAGCCAGTACAGTTTACCTACAGTAATACTAAATGAGAGGCAATGAGGTGCTCTAAAATAAAAAAGACCATTATTTTCATTATTCCCTCAGGAATGTAAGTGTGCTTAGTAAATTGAGTATAGTAATAGGAATGAAAGTAGATAAACCAAATAAACCAATATTGGAAAATTGATAGAAGAGTCAGAGATAGGGTTGCTTTAGTTCAAATCAATAACCAATCAATAACCTAAAAGTGTGAAATCAGTATGAATGTCAATAATTGTTCTTTGGCAAGTTTCTTCTGTTTGTGTTCCAGCCTCTAGTGGCCTCTAGTGTGTGTGACTATTTGTGACACATCATCTCCTGTTGTCAGTCTTACCCATTTGGGTAACATAACCCTAGCCTGTTTTTAAAGCACCAGTTCTTAGGAAAATAATCACAACTGGTAAAGCAGTAATGTTATGGCTTTAACATAGAAATTCACTCAGGCAAACAGAAGACAGCTTAAGGATTACAGCTCTGGAATTTTATCTTTGTGATCAAATGCCATTGGGTAGAGTCCCCATCGAATCCTGTACAGAAAATATTCTAAATAGTTTAGACTCAATTAAATCAAATGAAAATATTTAACATTTGGCCACTGCCATAATGTCTTCACTAATCATGTAGTTTATCTAAATCTCTGCTTCTGATTTATTAGGTTACCTATAGCTGCAACACGTATCTCTTTATCTGCCCCAGACTGCTTTTATTTTTTTAGCTACCAAAGACAGAGCCACACTGAAAAAGAACAACTACACCACATTGTCACATTCATCAGCTGCAGGAAGTCAGGAGCTATCAGATTTTCTAAATAAGGGCATTATGTAAACAATTACATAATGTGAAAGAAACAAAAGAACCAGATTAGTTTAACATGTTTATATAATCATGCAATCCATTTACATTCAAATGATGACCTTCACTGTATTTCACTGCCCTTTAGTATCTACACATGTTTACTTATGTGTAGATAACATGCAGAAGCTGTAGGGTCACACTTTTTTAATACAGACCCAAATCAAACATTTAACTATGATGTGCTACAAGCAAAGCATTAATATCACATAATGAATAATATTACAAAATGTAGTTTAGTTTGTAGTTTTTAGTTTTTGTCATTAGGTTTTTTTTTTAAGTTTTACTCAACAAAAATGGAGGACATTTCAGTCTAGTGTTTGTCCTGCATTTTCAACATAGCATTTAGTGTTTCCCACAGGTCTGATATATACCTGCAGTGGTAGCCAGCAGAACAGGCCAACACAAAAGGTGGTCAACTACATCCAGCAAATAACAAATACATGCGACCTTTAACAATATTTGGATTTATTCAGTATTTTATTGACTTCACATTTCAGACTAAACTTAAACCCAATTCCACCCATATGTGAAGAGTAAGACATTAAAATGCTTGGTAAGGTTGAGCCAGTGCTTGAAGTGTGGAACTTGGAGCAGGTTTGTGTTTAATCCACCTGCAGGGGTCACCTGCATTCTCACTACTTGGGCCAGCAACCACTGACCAATTGGAAATGAGACATAAAGCTTGAATCTGGTTTGGTCTCTGTTTCACCCTCCTTGACGTCCATTGTAATTTCACCTCAAGTTGACTGCACTTACTGAGGTGCAATGTTATCCATTATTTATCACCATTTCATGCTGTTACCTCTGATGCTATTTCTCCCTCTACCTCACACCATATTGTCCTAAAATAATTCATATTTGAATATTCATATCTGCGGAGTAAATGCACGGAAATTAGTAGTCTAACATTATCTAAAATGAGTCTGGCTTGGTAGCCATCATAGCCCAAAGACATGTCACATGTCGTCCTGTAGCTAAAAACACAGCATAGTTGCCACATTCACAGACAGAAGCTACCACCAAAATAAGGGAACAAGTTACTGTACCTGGCTTGTGTTGTCCACCATGACACATCTAGAGAGAAGATTTCTCTGTTCCTCTCTGTAGCCTTTTTAACACAGATGCTGAGCGAAAATTTGTATTTCTGTGCAAAACGTGTGCGACTGTCACTACAACGTTCTTTTTCTTATGGCAACTCAGGACACCTCTCTTGCCGTAGCAAAAAAAAAATAGCTGCATGCGTGGTAGAGCAAGTGGACCGACCTCTTCTAGTTACTCGTGTGTTGCATGGCATCGTTCACTTGGACAGGCTTAAAAAAAATGGTGGGCAGATATACTTGGATGACCTTCAGTATACTCGGGTGGCCTGCCAAAGTATATTCCATGTGTGGGAAACACTGGCATTTTTATATTTCAATCTTCTAAGCACTACAGCTGTTAACATCTTTGTTTTGTAGCAGCATGTTCTTGACTATCACAAAGTTAGTGTTCATGGGGTTCAGCTTGGGATAGAAAAATTTACATTTCGTCTAGGTTTGTGAAGAACACCATCGTCACTGATACTGGAGTCACAAAAATTACTGGAAAGTAATACGTTTTTAGTGTTTGATGTGTATAATCAGTTCCTGATATTTAGACAAAGCCCATATAGTTAGCTTTTAAGATCACAAGACTGAGGCAGAATGCTTCGTACCTGGTGAAGACAGGAAGCTGGGACTGGATGACTTGGACCCTGATGATGACGAGCAGCAGGGTGCTGATGACGAGGACTATGAGCTTCAGCAGTGTTTGCAGGAGAGCATAGGGAAAGCCGTCTTTTCCCCGCAGGACTTGCCGCAGTGTGTCTAGCAGCATGGGCAATGTAAACTAGTAATAGAGTAGTAACAGGAGAAAGGCAGGAAGGAAGGGTTAACATTATAGTGTAAAAATCACTGTACTGTTTTACCTCTTAATATAACAGTTTTTAAAAAGCCAGCCATCCTTTAATGTGTACTGGACAATAGGAACAAACAGTGGCTAAGCCTTACCCCTTGTGCAACAAAAACTTCATGGACACAGCAGATACCGACGACTGTGATTCCCTGCTCTTTACACAGTGTTGCTGCAGCCACTAGAACAACTGTCAAAGCAATAGGAGCCCAAACTGGAAAAAGAATAAAGAATACATGTAAATAATCTACCTTGATCAGCCTATATACAACCGTTAACAGGGTAAGTAACCATGATGTGTGCAAATTCTCATTATAGAAATCCTCTTAATCCAAATGATATACCAAAGCCTAGAATAATGCAGCCTTCTTTTCAGCCCTCGGTTGTGTGTTCAAAACACCAAATACAGAAATAAATTGAAGAATAGTGTTCATCAACATCAGGGATGAATGTTACTTATGGATATATTTTCCAGTAACCCGGAACAGTATTTGCCAGTTATAAATATATGTTTAGAGTCTCCTGTAAGGACCATCACAAAACTTGTTCCCATGTCCATGTTCATGTGGTTCCAGTGCATGGAAAGCCACCAACAAATTAGCAGTTGCATATGAAACACAGCAAATACACAGAAAACACTGCTAAAATGTAAACTAAATGCATACAAAAATTGATGCATTTTTTCCTGTTTCCTGCATCTGTCTTATTAGAAGAGCAGATAGGAAACAAAAGACATGAACTCAGTATGTCGTGTACATGGGACAGAGATAAGACTGGCTGAGTTATATTACACTTACCAATTGAGTGGTCTGCACTTGTTGATTTTGTGTAGGCAAGGAAAGCAGCCAGGAGAAAAATTGAAGAAAGAAGTTCAGCTCTGCCAACCACACCTGTGACCTGATGATAAACAGCAACAGCAGTCAGTGTTTTCTTCCATTTATACAGATTTATACATGAGCATTTCTCACTGCAGTGCAGATAAAAGTGAAGATGGATTTAAGTCTGCCAAAATAGTGCATGTTCAGTCATAAAAGTTGAAAACATGACTTTCTTCATTAGAAGATAACTTTTCAATGTCCTGCATGTCTTTGTTTTGCCACAGGCTCTCATGTGTCAAAAGTATCAGAGCTTCCAAACAACACATGACCCTCCCTTCCCAGGGGTCAACAACTTCCACAAATAAATCCTCAACTTGTGGGAAACTGTCTGTGGCAGCACAACACCATATTTCTGATGCGTACTGAGTACAGTACCATACAAAACAGAGCTCTGTTATAATCTCTACTAGAGACATCTACAATTGGCAGTAACCAGAGTGCACATGTGTAAGCCCTTGAATCCAGCTGTGAAAACAGGTCTATTCAGGTAAATCATCTAATCAAATGCCAAGCAGATAAGCATCTCCACTGAGCATGCTGGCTGACAGTATTGTCTGTCCTTTGTGTAAATTATGACTGCCCTCGTGTGGAAGAAACAACTTCTTATCTACCTTAACCAAAGGCTAAATTTCCTAGAAACACGCAGGCCCCACCAGATTGATCCACAAATCATTTTATGACACAAAGTTTCAGGGAGAAACAGGAAGATAAGGTTAAATGTGCATTGTTCTCTTACAAACCTACTATTTGCTGGTTAATGGCTGCAACCAGCATACACTCATTTCTGTAAAGAACTACATTATCTAAATAAGTCTGGATCTTTGTTATGTGAACTGTACTGTTTGTAGAGGACTTCTGAAGCTCTGGGTGAGTGTTGAATTCTTGGTACCTCTGTTACCAATCCCCTTTCTTGCCTAGTTACTCAGTTAAAATAGAAACAGACTGCAGAGGTCTTGTTGTAAATTAGATTTTTCAGTTTTTAATTTTTACTACTCTGGTAAAGATATTTAAATGAATGCTTAAATTTTTCACTGGGTTCAGTGTAGCAAAATGGCAGTTTTATCGATTTTCAAATTAAAACTACAACACAAAGTGCAAAAAGGTAAGGTGCCTGAATGACTTCTGCAGTTAATTCAGTCATCTGTTTGCACAATACTGGTGCACAGTTTTTCCATGAGTGCTTTCCCTCAGTACCATTTCAGAGCCTTAAAATACTGTTGTGGAATACACAGAATAATTTATATTTGAAAGCACTCGGATAGAGTAAAAAAAAATAAATTAAAAAAGACTCCTTTTTTAAAAAAAAAGACAGATAACCCAAAAAAACAAAGTGAGAAAGACATGGGGACACACAGAGCCTCTTTGTAGGCGCTTATCATGAAGGGACCTACAGTACTTGGAGCATAACTCAAAAACAAATGATCCGTTCAGAGAGAGATTCCAGACGGCGATAACATGAAGGGCATTTGCTGGACTAACTCTAAGGGCTCATTTGTGAGGCAAATTGTTTCCATTCAAGACGTCTGAGAGACTCTGCATAGATTAGTGAGCACCATAAGGAAGATTGGCACAGTGGTGCATGCTGTGTAACGCTCCACCCCGAGTAAATCAATGTCGTCTTCTACTCTGGTCAGGGACTGTCTGGTCATCTGTTCAACTATGCTGAATAGGATGAATTACAAATCCTAATTGGCGAGGAGTTTTTTTTTTTTTTCCCCCAGACAGACTCTATAGAAGAGAATTAGATTAAGATCAAATTATCAACAAGAAGCAAAAGGTTTTTGGTTTCCAATCAAATTACATCAAGTTAAAAAAAATATAACATCCATGAAAAGCAGCTGTAGCAAGTAAGTTTTAATTTCAAAGAGAATCTAAGCTGAACAAAAGTTTTTAAATACTTAAATGTCCACAGTCAGTAGAAGACCACTGGTAATCATAAATAGAAGAGGTTCAAATGACAGTTACAGTCACGAGAGTACTGGCTTAGTTTCATAAGGGAGGTAATAAACACATTTTCTATTTACAAACACCTGAGGATGAATGTGGTAGAAAACACATTCCCACATTGTCATCATGGCTTATACTTGGACATTCTCACTCTTCAAAAAAAAAAAAAAAAAACAGCTTACTGTACGGCAGTGAAATTACTTTTTTAAGGTGATTAACAGTACTATCAACTCCCATGATATATATTCCACTTAGAAATGACACCTAGTGGCAATGAAATCATTAAATGAGACTGTAGGTAGAGAAACATGACCTGTGTATTAATTTAAGAAAAACAGCTGAAGTACAGAAGCCCCCTAAATCAATTAACATTTCCATTTCAGAGCACTGTTGCACTCATTCTTGGTATTATATTCATAAGTAATTATACCACTGCTTTACAACTTTACAGCTGTAGTAATAGTCATTGGATTAGTTTAATGCAGCAACAGCCATTTAGTTTGTCAGTTTAATCTTGGCAGCGTTCTAAAAGCAAAGCTATATTTTACCATAAAATACACAATCAGTCAAACATTTTGACATACTTTTCTATTGAATTGAATTAGAAAGGGTGTCCAAATCTTTGACTGGTAGTGTGCATTACATAATTTGCCGCCTTCTAGAAAATGTAGACTTACAGCTTCTGTGTGGATGGGGTGCACAGCAAACAGCAAGGCTGCCACCAAGCTGGAAGTCTTGTCCAGGAACAATCGGCACACTCGCAGGAAAAGCACACATACTACAGCGTGTAAAACCACATTGAGCAGATGATAGGAAGCTGCGCTCAGCTCAGTGAAGAGGTAGTTCAGTCGAAATGTGAGAACTGTCAAGGGGCGATAAGATTTATGGCTCCGCTCCTGTCATGGAAAACATTTATGCAGGTTAATTGACTAAATGAGAGACATTCAAGGCCAGCAAATATTTAGTGGAACTTTCAACTCAACCTCAAAGCCAAGTTAATCTGTGTAGGTTGCCAGTAAATTCCTATGGTTTCACTAGTTATAATAAGCATTGCTCATAAACTACTTTAGAGACAAAATATAAATGTTAAAGAAATACCACTTCCACTTCTGTCAATAATGTAACATTTACAAGTGTAAATAAAAGTATGCCTGTGCTGCTGAAGCACAGTGGTGTGTCACGGACCATCACTTACCTCAGCCATGGGTGTTCCCCAGAAGTCATTAAGGAATAGGTTGCGGAGAGGGGTTGAGGGCCGTAAGTCCTTGTTGTCAAGGATTGCTGAGACATCGTCAAACACAAAGCCACAAGACAGACTGTTCCAGTAACACCCCGCCACCAGTCCAGTCAAAAGTAAAATCTCCTTCCATGACACAGCAGCCATGGCTGATCAAAGCCGTCATTGATCACTGTACAGGACAGCAAGGATGTATGATATATATATAGGAATTAGCAGAAGAACAGGCTGCAAACGTGTGTGGAACAGGTACCTTGTACTTTATATTGATTTCCTAATTAGACTTGCATTTTTGAAAGCAACCAGTCAGTCATGCAATTCCCCAAAGGAGTTGGCACTGCACAATTAATTGATTCTGCTGCGGATGATTCCAGTCTATAATTTGGGAATATGACTTGGCAGATACCCAACGTATAAAACTGGGTGGCCATAACAGTTTACATGTTGGAAAAATCCGATTGTCTAGCAATCGGTCTGGCCGAATGACAGCTGTCTGCAGGACAGCAAAAGCAATTGAAGGTATACCTTAGTAGCAATCGAAAACTATAACGTTAGCTACAGAAACGTACCATGATTAAATTGCTATGAAAGTGCAGCAGTGGGTTAAATAAATAAAATCGGGATTGCTATGACTGGATAACAGCAATAAAATAGTACAAGACAACATGTTCTGACCATTTCAGACTGGCTGCTGCAACATAATCATAGTTAGCGATACGGCTAATTTAGCAGCAAATGCTAACTAACTTTGCTCCCAATCGCGGACGCATAAGGTATTTTAGGTCTTTTTTTGCATTCCCCTACTTACCTTGTCTATAACAGAACAGAGGTTGACTGCAGATGGGAAATCAAAAACTTGGAGTAGTTACACCCATTCAGATTACACTCTTAAGCAACTGGCAGTCGACTTGTGCAAGCTAGTTAGCTTCATAGCGTCATCACTTCCGCTTCCGGTGCAGAGGTGACCGCGCAAGTTAAACGAGAATCGGTACCAAACAAACTTTACCGAACTGAGGTGTACGCGGTCAAAACTTAATTATAAACTGCTTCATGGCGGTACATCTCCCTGTGATGGTCCACTTGTTCATTTTTATTTTACTAGTTTTGTTTTCCTGTGGGCTAACTCAGCGTTAATTATCTTGCGTTAATGCTAACGCTAGAACGAACGTTCGCTGTTGCTAGCGGTAACCTAGCAGCCAAAGCATCCCATCATGGAAACCCCAGAATGGCTGTTTACGCTTATTTTGACTTGTCTGAAGACTATTCTCCGTCTAACGCATCTAACTAACTCAGCTCACTGAGCGAGGTAATTTGGCATTTACATTAAAATAGGCTGCTTTATTATTGTTTGTGAACAGCTGAAGTATCAAAACTTGTCACATATTCAGCTAGCGCTAGCTAAACTAGCTGACACATTATTAAAGAATAAGGACATACGTGTTTAGCCATAGCTTGCTGACCAGCTAACATCAACGTTGTCTCGTTATGACTATGGTGTCTTCTCAGCTCCTGATTACACTGAACCTACAAGCACACTACTGTAAAGATGCCTGCTGCGTTTGAGTGGGAGAAGGTGACCAGCGTTGACCTGGCGACCCTCAATGAGCGACACAAAGATAAAGTGGACGAGCTCGTCAACGTGTTTCTTTCGGTAACTAATTGTCCACGCTGGTTTTAAAGCTGGTCCAGTGGTGTATGTATTTGGCAGTGGCTGCAAAGAAAGGACAGTTTTGTTTTAAACTGTCCTCTTCTTCTGTGGTCATTGATAGTTTACAGCCTTAATGTTGCTTACAGAGCCCCTGTTGAAGTACATGTAGATTGAAAGTGTGAGTGCTGTTGCTGAAATTTGATTAACGTTAGTTTAAGAGAAAACTTTGAAAACCATCTATTCCATGCAGGTAGAGGGATGGGAGGTGAAGGACAAGGCTCCGGAGAACATTATTCACGTCCTCGAGGTGTTTCAGGCCCTTCTCAAGGTGCTAAATCTTGCTTTGGCCATATCCTCCTGATCTCACTCACATATAGTCATCATATGTAATGTATATTCACTGTATAGTTCACATTATAGACTGACATTATGAAAGGGGCACATGCTCCTTGAAATATTGCAATAAAATAGTATGTTGTATTTGTCTTCTTGTTCGTGTTCATGTATTTGTCATCTTTTCCTTTGCCTGATAGGTTAAGCATCAGGAAATTGCTGTTTGCAACAAATTCATCGATGACACTGGTGTAAAGCATGCTAAAATGGGTTGGTACACAGATAAACTTTGGTAGTCAATGTTTCAGTTGTTTCCTTTTTTTCTAACGCTTCTCTTGGATTTTGACTTCTGTTCTGTAGAAAATGAACTCCGTGCTAAGGTATCGAGACTGGAACAAGAGCTCAAGGTAATGCTTTTCACTGCTACCATATCTATATGTTGTCTGCATATTTGCTTATTGTCTGTTACATAATATATATATTACTCAGAGGTAGTGAGGTGTTATTTTTTTTTCTCATTGGGGAAGTATCATTACAATATGAAAACTCACGTGAACATGGTTGACTGGAAAATATTTTAGCCAATCACAGAGTGTAACCATGGCTACAAAAGGATTGGTTGTGGTGACAACTAAAAGGCAGCTGAGACCACTAAGAAGATTACAGCTAATTCCTTGCATGCTTACAGCTATGACTTGTAGTCCTAACATTGGTTATTATTTTGTTGTTTAAACTTTGTATGAAATCAGAACGTGTTCTCCCACAGGTTGCTTTGTAAATGGTATATGTATTTTTAGTGATGTAAACAGATTGAGGTGGTGGGAGACAAAAAAGTGAGGCTTAGTGGCTTCGTGAGGCTTTTTTCAGTGTGTGTACGTCTTGTGTCTGGTTTGTACATCTTAGCACTCCAGCACTGGACCAGATACCCGCTTTCTGAGAGATGAGATTTGGCAGCTTGAGACCCAGCTGGACCAAAGGGAGAAAGAGTTGACCCAGTTAAAGAAAGAAATGGGCAAGGAAAAGAAGATCAGTGAGGAGGTATGAACATGTTACTCATAAATTCCATGTTTAGCGGTGGACTGTGAATTCAGTACCGTGTCCTTGGATGACTTCCAAATCTTAGTTTATTGGTTTGTAAATACTGTGTTGACACTACTGGTATGTCCTTCTAAGTATATGCTACGACAGATATTTGTTCTCATTTAATGTATTGATGGAAAAAGAAAAGGCACTGATGTGTTTCATTGCACTGCATGTAGTGTAGTTTTTATTGAAATGCATATCATGATATTTTATAATACTCCAATTAAACAAATTCCTTTAGAAAACATTCTGAGAGGTTCATTGTCAGTATTTATAAATTCCTTTACTAATAACCTAACTAATTGTCTTAAACAATGGGCCTCATGCAAGACAAAATTACACAAAAAGATTAATCCTTAAGTGTCACATATTAAGACATATTTCTTCATAGAATTTTCTCAAGTACAATAGTATTAATTTTCTGATTTCTGACAGCAGACCTGAAGCTCAGCAACTATGAAATTGTTCCTTGTGAATGAAACTTTCCCACAGGTAGTTCTGTTATGACAGTTTTAGTTGTGTCGATTATGCTGTTTAAATCTGATGAATGCACACCTCTTGAATGAGTCGACAACTTTTGTGCAGATAAAAGAATTTCGGGCACCCTACTTGGAAAACTATTATAAAGTATCACAGATGCAGGAAATTCATTTAAGACAAAAATGTTTTTGCAGTTTCATTGTCTTTTTTCCAGCCATGTTCCATTCACAAAACTCAGGTGAATACACTGGAACTGGGCCGTTGCCAAAGACAGGCAGATGTTTAGTGTGGATCTAGTTTGGTGACATTGTACAGTGTGTATTTTGTGCTCTCTGTTTTGTTTATCAAGTTGGTTGCACGAGCAGAGGAGGCTGAGGATGAGGTCAAGAAGCTGAAAAGAGAGGTATGTGGCAGCAGGCATTACAACTTAAAGATCATAAAACTTTCTGAAACAGTCTTTTATTCACAACTTTGCCCTTAGTCAGTACACACATAAAACTTATATAGTTGCATTTGCAATGCCATCACTTGTTCATATGAATGCTTTTTCAAAGTTTATTATGTCTTCATTTCTCTCCGTTACCATAGATAAAAAAACTTAGGAAGAAGGTAAGAAATGTAGGTAGTGTAGTTTAATTAGATAGCATTCTAGATTAATAAAGATATAAGTAATACTATATATGGAGAACAGAATTTTTTAATTAAAAGTTTTTTAATTTAAAGTTTTACATACTGTGTACATACTGTATATTACTTCAGGTGTGTGTATGTAGCATCTGTTTTTAAAATATGAATAGCAGTATCTGACAGCTTATTGTTAAACTGCTGCTTATTTTTTGATTCCTACAAATCAATTGTTTGATCACCAAAATATTAAAAAATGTCCATCACAAGTTCTTAAAGCCCAGGGTGACGTCTAGAGGTCGACTGATTAATCAGGCAGATTTTTGTCATTTTTAACATAATGGACATCAACTGATGTCAAGCTGAAAAACAGACAGGCACATCTGCTGGCAGCCCATTGTTGTTGTGGAACATGTGGCACTGGCCCTAAAGAAGCAGTAATGATGACTAATTATTAAGGCTGTTGTAACTAACTTACCATAGAAAAACCATTTCTAGTCGACCGCGAGTGACGTCTTCAAAATAACTTGTGTTGCCAAAATTCACTTCAAAATGAGTTATAAGAAGATCTACATGCAACCTAAAGTAAAACGAGAATTCTTCACATTTCATGAGCTTCACAGGATACGTTGTTTTAATCAAGTTACTAGTTAATATATTGAGTTTGTTTTCTGAGACTCTTCCCTGCACCACAACAGAATGAGCAGCTCCAACAGGATGTGGACTTCTATCGCAGAGAGCTAGACCAGAAAGAGCCAGCCCCATCCCGAGATGAGAATGCAGAAACCCAGAGAAAACTTAACTTGGCCAACCGGCAGCTCTACCAGTGTTTGGAAGACATTCAGGTACGCTGGAATATGTTTGTCTACTGGATCCTCTGGTGGATGGTGAAAGCTGCTCTTTGAGGAATTTAGAACCGCTAAGCCCTTGACAAAAATAGGCCCCTAAATCAGTGTAGTGCCAGAAACATGCAGGATCGATGTTGTTTTCAGTTAATAATTCAACATACTCATTTTTTCTTGGTTTGCGTCCCTATTTATGGAATTGCTCTTTGCTCCACTAATTTCCATCTTGAAAAGATATGTCTACAAATCAATGTTATTTTGTGTCCATTAGCGAGCTGAGGATGAAAACTTACACCTGAAGACACAAAACGAGCAGATGCAGAAAAGTCTGGAGGAGTCAGTAAAGGAGATGGAGAAGATGACAGATGAGTACAACAAGATGAAGATTGTTGTGCAGCAAACTGACATGATTATGGACCAGCTGAGAAAAGAGAGGGACCATGCAAATCTGCAAGTAAAGACTCTTCAGAGATCATCAGAAATGACTGGAATGTTAAAGCTGTTATGCCTTTTTTCATGATGATATTCTGTATGAGATACTGAAGCCCTGCCTTTCTCTCTGTCTTTCTGTGTTTGTTTCCTGGACAGATCAGAGAGTTAACAGATAAGATTCATAGCATGACTGATGAGAATGACCCAGTCCTGGCAGCAGTTCATGCCAAAGTGGAGGAGTGGAAGGTGGGTCATCAAATCTCCACAAGGCACCACATGTTTTTTGTTTTTTTTTAAAGCCAGAGGTACTTAAAAGATGCATAAAACGAAAGAAGATAAATCCATTATGTAAATTATGGCACATTTTAAATCCTTTTAAACACAGGAAATCCTCTGGGAAATCAGAAATCTTCTGATGAACTTTTTATGACTTTCAAATGAAGAAATCATTTATTTCCTGGCCAACAAAAACGTCCTGCTCTCGGCAGGTACTTTCTGAAGGCCCAGGAATCACTGTACAGAGTAGACATCCCTCAAGACCTTTTAATAACAGCAGAAACCATTTTACATAGTAGACTTATGAACTAAAAAGACATAATGAAAGAGATGTGTCTTTGGAGACAGGTGTTCTGGCATTACTACTTTTCTATCTCTCTCTCTCTTAAGTTTGCAAAAGGGACTTATTTCCCTGTTTTGGTCCTGGTGTTTATTAGTTCCTACAGATAAAAACCTTTTAAATGTACATTTTCATCATTGTGCTTCTTTAGCGTTGTGATTGAGTGTGGGTCTTTGTTGGTCCACTGTCACAAACCTGCTATTGCGCTGACATAATCTTGTCCTCATACACAGAGAGTGCTCTCTGGGAAGGATGATGAAATTTTGATGTACCAGCAGATGATTCACAACCTGAGGGATAAGCTGCGTTCAGCCCAGTTGGATTTAGACAAGAGCAACATCATTGCCTTACAGCAGGTTTGTCTATATCTACAAGACTTTTCATCTTCTGTCATCAGGGTCTCCTGGCTGTGGTCAGTATGTTGTCATAAAGGTGCAAGACAAAAACCTGAGCACTGTGCATGAAAGAAACTTTTGCAACCAACACTTTTATAGTAGATCAGATTTTTGTACCTTGCACCACAACATTTATCAGCCTGTTAAGCTTGAACTTCAACACACATCTTGATATTATTTCCTTTTGTTTCTAAAAGGAAATTGGCTCAAGAATTTAAATTCTTCCTGCTAGAACAAGCTCTACCAGTGTGCTATAGATATAATTCTTTCAGACCTTCTAGAGAATCTTTATCGCAATGTTGAATGTGACTGTGTTCCTTTACTCGTGTCCTTTGGAATAAGGAAATCCTGAGCTGATGTCATTTTACGTTCACCTATCTATGCCTCATTTTTCCTGCTTCCTGCGTTTTCTCTTTAACTTGTCATGTTTTATCAACCTGTCCTCCTTTCCATCGCTATCGCTGCCCTGGGCCAGGTCATATATGAGCTCTGTGGTGTAAGTTTCATTTGTCATGGGCCTCTTATCCTCTCTCTCCCTGGCTTTCATTTTATAAATTCCTCTAAAAATGAATGATGAAAGTGCTTATAAAGCTCCGTGCTAAATCTTAAACATAAATTCTCATCGTTTTAAATTGCTGGTGAATTCCCAATAGTCTGTCCAGGAGAGGGATAATCAAATCAAGATGCTGACTGAGCAGGTGGAGCAGTATACAGGGGAAATGGAGAAGCACACCCTCCTCATTGAGGAGTTAAAGACATCTACCAAGAAAGACAGAGGTGGGTGGATCATAGATTAATATTTCTTTTATTTTGTGTTGAAAGACTGCTAATGTTTTTGATCATAATGGAGAAGCAAAGAAATTAGTGCCAGACTCCAGCTAAATCTTACATTGAAGCAGGAAAGGTAATACAAATTAGAGAAAGCTCCACAAATATGTAGGGCTTTTACAGTGTGTATGAAGAAAATTTTATAAAATGCCACAAAATGAAAGAATATAGACAAACATTTAAATTGGTATTAGAAAGAAAAGGCCAAACATTCTTTGTTTTATGGAAATGTGATTTCCTGTTTATCTTTGTTTCAGTAAATCACAATAAAGTCAGTATCTTTGGGTTTTGGCAAAGCAAACTGTTTTAAGACTGTTTAAAAATAAAAAGTCAACAGAGTACACATTGGCTTATTTGGCTGCCTTTAACAAATGCTATAGCTGGTAGCTGCAGGTAAACTTGAGTTAAGTGTGAGTCTGTAAGGTCACTAACACTTGTGATGAGGTGCAACACAAAAGGCAAATAAATTGTGATATCCTGCTATCAACAGATGATAGAGATTTTCTTTTTTTTTTTGTCCAAGGTCTCCCATCGACCATACAGCAGAGAAAGATGGAAGAGCTGAAGTCCAAGCTGGAAGCTGCAGAGGCCAGAGCAGTGGAAGCAGAGCAGGCAGCAAAGCTTGCAGAAGCTCATGCTGAGGAAAAAGACAAGGCACTCATTGAGGCTTCAAATCGCTTGAGCCAGTATGAGTCTGTAAGTCTACAAATTCCCTCTCTTCCACCTTTGTTACTTTTGACATCAAACATTATTTTAATCTAGATCAAATTAATTGAGACTCAAATTCACATAAACAAGGCCTATGTTTAATAGAGACATTGAAATGGCTGACTATGGTGTGATCAACATGCTTTTTGGGTGCACAAGCTAAGTGTTTGTTTTTCCTCATAATCTAATCATATGCTGATTTTCCCCCCAAAAAAACGCTTGGGTTGGAAACACGGAAATAAAGCGAGTGAGACAGGACATGCTTTTTGATGGATGAGTAACCATAGCGATGTTTCTGTATTACAGGGCACTTATGGCCTGGAAGCAGCCATTGCAGAGATCAAAGAGTGTAAAAATCAAATTAGAGTTAGAGATCGTGAGACAGAGGCCATGACCAAAGAGATAAACCAGCTTGAGATGAGAGTCGGTGACCTCATGGATGAAAATGAAGATTTTCGAGAAAAACTAGGTCAGGTTTTTTAAAACCTTACTGTTGTAGACAACACTGACTGATCTGTAGCGGTTAAATAAATTTTACAAGTGTTTATTTCTGGCTTTTTCATGACACCAAAGGTCTGGAACCAAAGCAGGAAGTGGATCTGACAGAGTTCAGGCGTGCTAAAGAGCTTAGACAACGCCAGTACAAAGCAGAAAACCAAGTCCTCACCAAAGAGGTAAGTTGGGATTGCAGTTTGTAACAGGTATGTTTTCTGAGCTCCTTTTGTTTCACTGTCAGATTGATTGATTTATTTATTTTCCAGATTGAGCGACTTGAGGAGGAAAGACTGGAGCTAAAGAAACAAATCAGACACTTGGTGAAGGAAAGAGGTGACACACATATTATGGAATAAAGAACACTAACCTTCTGTATTAACCTTCTGTGGCTGTTTTTCCCCAGAGAGACAAAATCAAGTGGTTGATGTCCTTGTGTTTAAGCTCCTGAATATTTGTGCTGATTTTGAGAGTACATTGGAAGTAGTTTGTGGTGCTGCAGTGCAATTTAAAAAACTCAGCAGCTTGTCTTTCCAGAAGTAGTGTTCCTGCTAAAGCTGTTGAGAGTGAGGTTATCCTGAGTAACAAACATTGTTACTGTATAACTAACGTGCCGTACAGACCATTATTATTTATTTATATTTTGTTTCTGCAGAGAACCCACAGACTGGTTTGCTGCTACAGGAAGACTTCAGACCCAGAAGAACTGTGCCACTCAAGCAAAACGGTGCTTACACAGATGAAGAGCTTAGGCGCAAAGTAAGCTCCTAGCTAATGACATTATTTCATGTGTTTTCAATCACAGCCCAGATTTTTAAAGAGCAGCCAAACTTAGATCAAACAACATGTTTAAATTTTATAAGGAGCTGATTAAAATTCCTGTCTACAGCACAGTTTGTTTGTTGTCAAACAGCTTGTGTGTATTTTCATTCAGTATGGTCTGGTTAACATCAAGAATGCCCCCCCCTTTTTTTTTAAGCAAGCTTTGATATTACAGTACATGCAAAACAATAAAACAAAAACAAACAATTAAAAAAATCATAATTTAGGAGAGAAGTGGAAGGATGAAGACAGGAGTGAAAGGGGCAGTGTGAAACAGATGATTAATTCATGAATTCATCATTTGATGCATCAAGGTGAATTAGGTGCTGTGTGAAGTGAATTAGCTTAAGGCATTGGTCCAGGTAATTTGCACTGTTAGTCAGTGAGATGCCATAAAATACAGGAATTTCTTCAGAACGTACTTGTTGTATATGTACATGTAAATATAATTGAGACTATGGCTGCAATACGTATCACGGAAAGTATCTGGTGTTAACAGTTGAAGGTTTGAGGCAAACTGACTGTAAATTAGACATGACACTGGTTACATCAGACATGCCAGTAGTATCATTCTTGGTCGAGAAACAGATAAATGTATTTATTGCCAAATGTGAAAAAAGAGTGAAGTATAAAAAAAACTGTTCCAGAAGTGGTGCCAGTACACTTTGTGCAATAGGTAATATATCTCTGTCATTTTAAGTTTGTCAGTGATTTAACTTGTGTTTGCAGAACGAGTATCTAGAAAGAGAATTAAGCAAAAAAGAGAGAGAGATGGAACTTCACAAGATGCAATTTCAAGTAAAATGTAAGTACAGCCCCCATTTTTGTTCACAGTCCATGGACATTTTTACACTTCAATCTGTTCTATGACCTGTTGTTCAAGGTAAAAGCTGGAGAATATGGACAGAGTGGATCAATATTAATAACATCTGTTACATCTGATACTGTTCCTCCCTGTGTGTTATCTGATAGTGGAAGAACTATCAAAGGTGAAAATGGATCTAGAGGCTGCACTGAAAGATGCCCTTCAAGCTATGAGGATAAATCGAGACGTCACTCCTGGTGCTGCCATTAATATTCCCACACTGGAAACATTGGCTGCCGTAAGTGTTTCCCATTCACCAAAGTAGGTGTTCAGTTGATTAAAGATGAGTGTTCTTTAGAGCCATGCTAGTGTTTTGCTAAGACTAGGAACAGGCTCTATTTTCCCAGTTTGTTCCCTCTGCCAGTACTTTGTTTATACTACTTCTGCTCAGTCACTCAGTGTCTCCGGAAGGAAGTGAATTGCAGTAATCTACAAACAAAACAGTGCACACCCTAAGAATAGAAAAGTTACATTATTTTCACCAATACAATGGAAACAATATGAGCTGAACTAAATATAAATCACTGTTTATCACTAAATGTAATGGTGCAATGTGTTTCCTCATTGTCAGCTTGTCACCTTCTACATTACATTTATAGTTAGGGTTGCTGTGCTGAAAACAATGGGCATACTCCCATTTTTGTCAGTTCATTAAACAGATGGTTTGTTTCATGGCAACGTGGTTAACAAATGTGGTTAGCCGAAGATTTCAGAGTTATAGTTTAGGTCAGACTCACAGTGGCTCATTGGGTGCTGTCCAGCATATGATAAACCGACCACACGTCAAATTCAAGACAGATGATGATGATGTTTGTTTGGACTTGACGTCACACTGCGTCAAACATGTTGAACACAAGAGGAAATACAAGGACCCATCAGGTGCGAGCCACATGCAGACTGAAAACAGTTGTAACTAGTAGTATTAATGTCATTTTTAATGCCAGTGGTGTGATTTTGAACAAAAAAGGACACTTGTTTAGAACAGCAAGCACTGATAAATGTAAAAGTGGACCTATTACACCGACTGACAGGCAACACTTCATATAATCATTTGTGTTTTACAGCCTGGGTCTGGTCATCTCATCCAATGTGTTTTGATTTAGTTTGGGTTTGTTCAACTGTGTTCACACACTCTGTCACAGGTGATAGATGTTAACAGCATGGGTGGGCAGCCTGAGTCAGCCCTGCACCTCAAGTCCCAAATACATCAGCTGGTGGGGAGAAATGAAGAACTGAGGCAGGAATTAAAATCAGCCCGCGAGGAAGCAACTAGCAGCTTTAGTCAGCTTGCCAGGGCCAAGGAAAAGGTATGTCCGGGTTCTTCTGTGCACAGATAAGATAATCACAGAAGCGATGAGGGATGAGGAGTTTCTTAAAATCACATAACATACATACATTTTTCTATCTAATCATTTTTTAGCCATTTCCCTCTTTGGCAAGACATAATTCACCCTTTCAGATTTTTCTGGCTGCACATTTAAATGTGATATGTCAGGCTGTTCAGTCAGGACTGCCGTAGTCCAGATAGCAAGAGCTCTGTGGAGCACCTGTCCTTTTCACATCAACAGCATAGAAGTCTTACATGAAAGCAGCTAACTAGACTAAGGTGCTTATTTACATAATAAAGATTTATGTGAAGTTGCAGTGCCTGACATGCTCTGTCTGTAAATAATTAGCATAACTGGAACTTTTCTTTGACCAATTAGTCTCTACTCTTTTTGACATGTGTTTTGCTTTTGGCTCATATAACATGAGAAAGGCGGTAAATAAATCTGTTTCAACTGTTTAGCTAACGTTCAGAATCAGCAAACTTACTCCCAGAACACAACCAGCAAAATGTGTGTTGGATAACAAACATTTTGGTTGGATGGAACATGGATGAAAACATACATAACATTTTTATTGAAACTCAAGTTGGTATTAAGACAAAACAAGGTGTGGCCTTGAGGCTGTGCTTGTAATTTTCTGTGTGCGCGCGTGTGCGTGTGTGTGTGTGTGTGTGTGTGTGTGTCAGGTGAGCCAGCTGGAAGATGAATTGCAGGTGCTCAGGAAGTCTGGCAGAAGTGGCATTATCCTCCGACCTCTGACCCTCCCCGAGGGTCTGGGTCCTAGCAGCACTGAGGTCATCAGTTCTCTAAATGAGTACACTATTCGGCTTCTGCAGGTCAGTGTGTCTTTTTCACACACGAGTAACTGTAAATTAAACTGTATATATTAATTATAAATTAAACCTTTATAATACCTATTTTAATTAGGAACTCAGAAACAAGGAGGAGAAAAACAAGAAACTTGTAGGAACACTGGAGGAATACAAAGAGAAATTTGCTGTTATTAGCCATCAACAAGGACTGCTCTATAAAGAACACCTAAGGTGGGTTAACACGAAAGTTTCTCAAAAGTTACAGCTGTTTTGAAACCTTAAGTGCAGAATTTAATGCAGTTGTTACTGTGTGTTTATTGTTTTTTTTATTGCTCAGTGAGAAGGAGGGGTGGGAAAAGGAGAAAGACACATTTACTGAGATGAAGAACAAGCTGGAAGAGCAAAAGCAGGTGGACGCTGTTAAAATCCAACAGTTCAACGTAAGTCAAACAAATGTTTAAACGGTTAATGGTATTTATGTGCTGCAGGGTTGTGTGGTGCATTTATGTAGTGCTGTCATTCACTCACACAGACAGATGGTGTTTGGTATTTAAAACCAGCCATATAGAACTGAATGTAACACAGATAAAGCTCAACAAAACTCCTCCATGTCCCCGTTACTGCATACATGTGTAACCTCTTTCGGCAATAAATTTGAGATGCACATAAAGGAAAGAGACCATTCATTCTGTCTTGCATTTATAATACGCCCAAGACAGTTGAGAAATTGGACAGCACAGATAAAACCACGTCCAGGAGAACCTGGTGTTTAACCTTTGGTGTCTGTCTTGTTGATATATTAAACACTCATTGCCTTCTAAGGCTTGTAAAGAAATTGAAAATGGATTAGCCAACAAATATATATGAACAGCAGATGATAAATTAAGTGAACTTAATATTCTACCAAGGTAAAATTGTAACACACATGTTGCTTTGCTTTAACTTTGCTCTACTTATCATGACTTTCATTAAGGATCAGACTGTTTCATTGGGGTACTTATTTATTTCTGTCATCAGGAGCTGCTGGACACCCTCCAGAAGCACCCAGAGGAAGTCAGGAGGCAGTTGAGTGAAGCACTGCGCAAGTTGACTATGCTGAAAGTTAATGAGAAGAAACTGACACGGCGCTACACCACTTTGCTGGAGCAAGAGCAGCACCTACGCAAAGAGAACAACAAGCTAAGAGATGAGAGCAGCCACATGCAGGTTGCTGTTACTCAGAGGATCGGTTACCTGCAGAGATACAAGGTACATCAACTCACACAATAAAAAATAAATAAATGTTTTTATATACCATTATAACCACCAAACAATGACAGTGCCCTGGCTTTGGTTACATCTTTAGGAAATGGCTGCATATAAGATAGCAGCACTGCAGAAGGCCTTGGATGATAGTGTGTCCTCATCAGACCTGGAAAGGGCTAACAAACAGTACACAGAGCTAACCGTCAAATACAGAGACATGCTCCAGAGAGACAGCCACCTCATACAGAGAACTACCAACCTCGAACATTTGGAGGTATTAAAACACATTCTCACTCATCTTTTTTTTTTTTACACTTTACATATACATCTGCAGATTTTTAACTGTTGACTACTGACCACAACATATTTGCCTTCTTGTTTTTCAGAGTGAGAATGAGTCTCTACGGGAGCAAATCTCTGCCATGAATAAAGAACTGGAAATCACAAAGGAGAAACTAAATACGTTGGAACAAGCATGGGAGAATGTCAGTTCAATAGGTAAGGATAAGAATTGCACTCACTATATTCTGAAGAAACTGATATTTTTTTTTTCTTTTCACGTTCTATTTTTTAAACTTTAAACATGCAGCCAGTAGATTCTAACATGTTGTAGAACTAAGAACTAAATCACTCTTATAGAGACCTATTGGTTAGACTGTAAGCTTTTCTCCTGAACTTTAGTCCATAAGAACCCCTGGTGACAAACCATTGAAATGTTCTGTAAAATTATTTATACAGTTTTACCCTTGACATCTTTATCATGAAGTCCCTCAGTGATGTTTACTGAGCATCCAAACTGTGTTTTCCTTTTAAACCCAGGAGGTGAAAGTAGTATGGATAAGGCTGACAAAGCGTTGGCCAATAGTGAGATGGTATCTACTGCCAGACGAATCACCACTCTAGAGATGAAGGAGCTCAATGAGAGGCAGAGAGCTGAGCATGCCCACAAAATGTATGAGCACATCAGGAACTCTCTCACACAGGTGGAAGAGCGCAATTTAGAGCTTGAGTCCAAGTTTGCAGAGGTAAGCAGCTATGGGAAAGGACACAAGTTTTTTTTTTTTTTTTTTTTTAATTTTGTCATTTTGTTACTGAAGGCATAAATGAGTTTGTGTTTTAAATATATGTAGATACACAGTTGTAGAATAAAGAAATAAAATCATTTGGAATCCCTTTTAATGCTCTACAGGTCCAGTGGGAACCTTTTTTTTATTCCACCTATCACTCATTCGGTTCATGACAGCTGAAAACATCAATACAACTCAGCTGTGTAACTGTTTCAATGCCTGTTGCTCTCTTGCCAAGTTCTTAACAGTTTAGGTCATATTTCCTGGATGTCCTTATGTACATGTTCTTATCAAGGAGTGTTACCTTTGTTGTTCACAGCTGATGAAGATAAATGTTGAGGCCCAGAGGGTGGAGCGGGAGCTAAGAGATGAGCTGTCAGACAGTATCAGCAAAGCTGTGAGTGACGCTGACAGAGCCAGGATTGCGGAGTTGGAGAAGACTGAGACTGAGCTTCGCATTGAGGTCTCTAGGTACATTGACAGTGTGCAGGCCTGCGACTGATTGTTCCAGTTCTTATCATAGGACTCAATTTGGATAAAAATTGCAATTTTAAACAAGGGAATGACTTTGGAATTTAGTTTTAAGTGATAAAATGGTGAAAGATGAGCTGGTCATAATGGGGTAAGCAGGACAATTTCCCTTTTGGGAAAAGTATCATCATCAACATATGGTTTAAAGTAAACAGGTTTAATGGTAGGATTATGTTCATAAAATAATTCATGTATTCCCAATAAATTCTCCTTCATTTTGTTAATAGCGCTCCTATGAAACTATTACTACTCAGCAGCAACTAAACTAATTAAACTAAACTTAGCTGCTGTAAATTGTTTTCTACAGGCTTCAAGAGGTGTCTGAAGTGGCCATGATGCAGGCATCTGCTCTTCAGGCCAGGCAGCAGTCCAAAGAGAGAGAGGTAGAAGCTTTGAGGAGACAAATATTGGACTATCAGGTAATTGGGTGTTTCTTTGTTTATTAAATATTATTGAACCGAGAAAGGTGTAATACTTAACTAGAGTTCAAGTCTGAACCCTTTATGAACCTGAGTGTATAGTGAATATCTGATTCACAATTAAATGGAATTTGCACTAGATCATATTCGGCTCTTGATGCAACGTGAAGTGTGTAAACTTCAGGTATCAAATCTCCGACAGACTTGGTTGCGTAGTAGTCAGTTCTGTACATATTTTTAAGTGTGTCATCTCTTTCCCTCAGTCACAGTCTGATGAGAAGGCCCTCGTTGCAAAGCTCCATCAGCACATTGTGGCTCTGCAGATCAGTGAGTCAGCTGCTTTGTCCAAGCTGGAGGCTGCCACTTCTCACATCCAACAGTTGGATGCCAACAAGCTGCGTGCTGAACAGCGGCTGGATGCCAGTGAGCGCGCTCTGTTCCGTGCACGACAGGAGGGCAGAAATCGCTCCAAACACCTACGGCAGACCATAGTGTCACTTCGTAGGCAATTTGCCGGAGCACTGCCGCTTCCCCAGCAGGAAAAGTTCTCTGTGACGATGATGAGTCTCCAGGAGGACAGAGCAAAAGCCCAGCAGGCGAGAAGGAAGGCGGAGGAAGAGAGGAGGAAGGCAGAGGGCAGGGTGGAGGAGCTGGAACTGAGACTTCGAGGGCTGGAGGAGCTCATCTCTACACTGAAGGACGTAAAAGGGGCCCAGAAGGTCATTCTCATGGACTGACAGATGCAGTGTTATCACCACTGTGTAAACACAGTATTGATCTTGTGATCTGATTTGTTTGTGGACATCACAACAGGCTGCAGTTGCTGAAAACCACTTAACTGTACATAACTTTTTACAGGTAAGCGAGTGGCACAAGAAGATGGAAGAAGCTCGTCTGCAAGAGCTGCGAAAAGGCAGGGAGCTGGTGGTCCAGAAGGAGGAGATCAGGTACCTGAAGAACCTGGTTGAAGAGCAGGAGCGAACCGTCTGCTCGCTGGAAGAGGATATTGTGCAGCAAAACACAGTGAGAGAAAAAGTCTTGGAACTATCTGTACACATGCTCAGAAATGTGATAATATGCAGGCACAAATTTGGTAAGGCGTTCGTGTGTCATTGTTTTTAAAATGACTAGATAAACACATCCAGGTTATTTGCAAAATGTATATTCTGGTTTGGCGAAGAATGGAGAAGTGTCAGTAGTGACATGTTCAGGTTCAGCATCAAGGTAATGCAGAAAACTCTTTTCTTTTACCCCGTGAAGCTTCTAGAGGAACGCCAGCTTGCATGGGATCAGCGAGAGGTGGAGCTGGAGCGGCAACTGGACCAGTATGAGAAGCACCAGAATGAAATTCTGAGTGGTGCAGAAAAGGTGGATTGTTGTTCACAGCCACATTTTTTAGCTTTTTAAAATTTATTTTGTCACAGTGTCAAGGATTGATTTTGCCTTTAAATCGGTCCTTTTTACGAATAATGCACAATTAATTATATTTAACTTGCATGTTTCCTGAACCTGCTAATGACTATATGTTTGTATGTTTTTCAGTGGGAGGAAGGCTCAGGTTACTTGCCAGACCCAGGACTACCCCTTGCTCATCAGCTAGAGTTTGCTTTGGGTAAAATCAGAGAGCATGTTCGCACCATCTTGGACACACAGGCCACCTGCAAAAGTCTTGATGAGGTATAGCAATCAGTTAGTCTTCATATGTATATGTGCACCCTATAAATGAGTCACGGAGCAGACTGTTTGAATTCTTCTTATATGCAGAAGTTGAAAGAGAAGGAAGCGGCTTTGTGGAAGGCAGAACAAAACATCGTGTCCAGAGACAAAGTGATCAATGAGCTGCGCCTTCGGCTCCCGGCTGCTGCTAACAGAGAACGCCTACTAGCTGACCTTGCTAAGCATGAAGAGGGCCAGCTGGACAGTCAGCCTGCCCTCAAACTGGCTCACCAGACCATTAAAGATCTCCAGGGTCGACTTGACAAAAAGGAAGATGTGCTAAAGAAGTACCAGAATCAGTTGTCTCAAGCCAGACAGGTACACGGACATTACACAAAATATTGAGCATGCAATGATCCTTAATATTCTGCATGTGTTGTATAAAATGCATTTGCATATCTGTGGGTAACGTTTTATGTGTCATTAGTTGTCGTGTCTAAAGGTAATGGAGAAGCTGCATAGTTACATCAAAGTTTTAAAAAAAAAAAAAATCCAAGTAAAAATACCTTAAAATTGTACCTTCTTTAAAATACAGTACTTGAGAAAATAAAAGAAGGAAAACATTTTCTTTTTAATATCTTGTTTCCTTGAAACTGCACCTCACTGATTCCAGGATCAAGAGGAGATGATAAAGCGACACCAGGAGGAGCTGAGAGCGTTTTATCAGAAGTTGGACATCCACACGAGCACATCCCTGGACCAATTCAAACAGACAGCAAAGGTACACGTGTAACCATGTCTCTCTCTGTGAAGAGTTTTTGGCAGATCAGTGACAGCAACAGCAGCTCCATGTTTAGCTACACATGATGTGTTCAGGCACTGCATTGATTGTAGGCCTTCCACATTTTGACAACCCTCAGAGCCCAAAAGAGAATGAATTTAGGAAAAACATGCTACCACCCTCCTGTAAGGCTCACAACAATGGTGCAAATCTAGTTCATGTTGTGACATTTGTATTAATGTCCAGAGGTGTCTCCATTGCATACACTTAAAGTATTACGACCATTTTCTACTAATTTTTATAAACATTGAGTGTGTGTTAAACATATGTTATATATTATTCATTAAGTTGTTTATATTCCTCTAAATCCAATTCTGTTTATTTGTATAGTGCCAGTTTACGACACAGTGATCTCATGGCACGTTAAAAAAGAAACCCAACAAATCCCTTATGAGCAAGCACGTAAATCCATCTTTACAGACCAGATTCCTCTCTGTTCTCTACAGGCTGCTTCAAAGTTAATGATGTAAAATTATAATACTCATTGTGCACATGGACCTGCTCTGATTCACTGGAGGAAATTACTCATTTATCGCCAACAAATAAGTATTTTCATTTGTCTGAGTAACAATGGAGGGGAATAGTGTCTCTTATCTGATGTCAATCCACAGTGTCTCCAAAAAAGAATTTCAGCCATTCCTGATGTAAATTTGCTCATACAGTTTCACAGTTTATTTTCCATCCAGTCATAACTTTAATACTGTATTTCTAATATAACATTTCACATTTCTTCCTGCAGTGTTTCAGGGGAAAACAACCCATTTATCAAACATGGTTTAGAAGAGATTCTTTCTTGAGTCTTAAAGTGCTGTTTGTTAAAGAGCCTGTTTGTAATATATGTAATTCTCCCCTTTTTACTTTGTCCAGGAACTGATGAAGAAGCCCAATATCAGTGTGCCAACCTCCAAGCATCTGCAGCGTCTGGCTGAGTTAGAGCAGACAGTGGCCGAACTGGACATCTCACTCTCCTCTGTCACCGAGAAGCTGAAGCTGACCACTGCTGAGCTGGAGCAGCAGAGGAGTGCCATGGAAACACAGGCTAAGAAACATGCTGACGAGATAGCAAAGTGATTATCACGGGCTGAATTTGACCTACTGCTCAACTGTGAAGATTATTAAAGCAAAATAAGAAGCTTTAATGTTTCCTTTAATTTAGTAAAGTTAGTAACATAACATTAATGCAAATATAAAGGCTTAGAAACGATTTCATGCAAACGTAAATCTGAACCTTTTTAACAATTTTAAGTTAATAATAAATAGTATTTACTCTGGACTCACATTAATCCCAGTGTTAACATACTTGGGACTTAAACAGCATGGTCTATATTGAGAATGAATCAGAGAAATGTCATTGTATTGCTTTCCTATTCTCAGTACACTAGTGGTCTTAGGTTTTGGTATTTTACAGTTATGTCGAGCGTATGAAGTAAAGGGGAGCAGGGCACAGTTCAGTGGCCATGAAACTTTCAGTTAATTTTCTAAATTGAAGGACTATATTATGGAATTTGGTTGATTGTGTTTAAATGTTCCACTTAGTGTAAACTCCATATAAAGAGAACAAACTAAGCTTGTCAGGCAGTTTAACAACTTTTAAAAGACATTACTTAAGGGAACATTTGAGAAAAGTGGGTGTTAAGGTTTAATAAACCAGCTAAAGCAAAGCAGATTATAGAGTTAAAGGGTTCAATAATAACACACGCTCTATAACATGAGTGTGTTTTCAAATATAATGCCACAAATTGTACTGATTTGGGTTTACAGAGATAGCTGGCTGTCCCATCTTATTGCTGATTGGCCATAATTAGTTTATGAAGAAAAGGGGAATCAAAGTCAATTAGGTCAAGATGTCTTTAATTTTTTAATCTGTTAGAAGAGAACTCCTGTTTCTATTTACAGTTTTAGACACTGGATCTACTTATGAAAGGTATAGCTTTACATCTGTTCAAGTAGTCAGAGTAACCCTGGCCTTGATCCCAATGCTCACCTGGCCATAACTATTCTGTTTGTACTTGACATGTATGTTCCTTGTTAGTGCATGTGATTTTCATTAATGCAACTCTACACCAACTGCATACCACAATTGCTGTAGACGTGTCACATTTTGTGACTTTTGACTTTATTTAAACTGATTCTTCTCTGTATAGACTTAACCAGGACCGAGTCAAAACACTCTGCTACATTTACATACATGTAAATTGTGAGAAATGTTTAAAGTATTTAAAATCATTCAATAACACTGGTTAGGATAAATTGTATGTTATAAAACAAACTAACGGAGGGGATTTTTCAGGCTGGAAGAGTATCATGCTACACAAGTGAAGACTTTGACCGGAGAAACTGAGGATCAGAGGAGCCAGATGGCCCAGATGGAGAAGGAGATGAACTACCTGCGAACAGAACTGGAGGCGCAGAAGGAGGCCAACGTCCGTTCCCCCAGCAACACCATGAAAAACCTGCTGGAACGGCTCAAAGCTCAGCTCGCCCAGAAAGAGAAACAGCTCAAGGTTGTTCTTTTATCAACTAGGGCTGAGTGCTCTAAATCCTTCATGTACATGAATCCTCAATGAATGTTGTGTCTCTGTTAGCTCTGTGATAGACTGGCAGCCTGACATGAATGAGTATTGCTTAACTGTTTGTTTTTTTTTGTCACAACAGCCAAGTTATGTAATTGTTCATCACCTGCAGAAAAACTAGTTCGTCTGGTTTATACCCAGAAAAAGTGCGTGAGAAAACCAGTAGTCCATGCAGAAAAGGATTATGTTACATTAACTGTAAAATGAGTTCTGACCCCCACTTTGTTCCCTCTTTTTGCAGGCTCTTAGTAAAGCTTTGCTGGAGCTGCGGGCAGAGATGACATCTGCTGCAGAGCAACAAGTAATAGCTAGTGCTGCACAAAAAGAAGAAAGCCTCAATGTACAGATGCTGGTTGACAGACACACTAAAGACCTAAAGGTGAGATCCCTAAATCATCACAAACCCATTTTTTTATTCACAGTAGAACACAGAAAACCTATCAAATGTTTAAAATTAGAAAATGTACCATTTTAAGAAAAGAATAAGGTCATTTTGAGGGAAATATCATACCATTAGATATTGTATACACAGACAATACCTGTTAGTAGCAGGAGTTCTTTTTGTCCATAAGAAAAAAATATACAAAATCACAGACTTCTCTGAATTGAAAAGACCATAAATCCCTCATATCCTATATGCATATCATATTGAAGAGAGTTTATCTTATTTAATCTCCAAAGGTCCGAGTGCAGGAGCTAAATGAAGAACTTCAGGCTGCAAAGGAATCTGCCAAAGCAGCCAGAGGCCGAGAGAACACCCTGAAAGAAGAAGTGGATAGCCTGAACCGGGACCTCCAGAAGAGTCAGAAAAGCTTGAGGCATCTGCAAGCTGAAAAGGAAGAGAGGGAACAGGAAATCCAGGAGCTTAAGCAGCAAATCAAGAGGCTCAGCAGCGCCCTGCAGGTAAGTCTCTTGCAGCAACTAATCAATATTTTTACACACACACATACACACAACTGTTCTGATACAGGTCGGAGGGACTTTTGGGGATTTGACTCCATCCTGGGCCGTTTTGTAACTGCGAGCGATATAGACAAGCAGGTGGTACTATGGTCATCTCTGATAATTTTTGATGCTGTCAGAAACAGCCACATGACTATCAGCATAACATCATCAGCATCAGTGGCCAAAGTCCTCTGACTCAGGCAACACATTCAGAAATCAAAATACCAAACATGCCTGTGGTAGTACAAAGGTATGTCTTTTAGGGCTGCACTGATTACTCGAATAAATTGATGAATTTGATTACAAAAACATTTAATTACTATCACTTGCGTTATCGGACCTGCCACGCCTAGGATTATTGTTCCACACGGACCGTAATCACTGTCGCACAACGCATTTAGAAGTTGGCGCTATGGCCGAGAGCGAAACCGTCGGTAAAAGGCAGAAAATGTCCAAAGTTTGGGATCATTTCAAACTTAAATAAGACGACAACACGGTGCAATGCGTGTACTGTAAAGTAGAACTGGCGAACCACAACAACACTTCGTCAATGCCTCAACATCTGAACAGAAAACATCCGGTTGTGAACAGATCGACTCATGCAGCGGAGCCGACACACGGTAACGCCGTTTTATGGTAACATGGCGTTTACACAACAGTCTTGTTTAAAAACGCAAAAGTCAGTTTTAACCGGTTACTCGAGTAATCGTTGAAATATTCGGTAGAATACTCGACTCCAAAAATGATCTATAGGTGCAGCCCTACTGTCTTTGTAAAACTTGCATCTTGAGGAAATGGTAACTGAATAATCATAATAGCAGCCAAAGGAAGCAGTTGGTAGGTCGCAGCTCCTGGACGCAGGAGACAGTCTGTGATTATCTGTAGCCTATGTGACGTGTCAATTTCCTGTAGCCAGTGTCACTAGCCAAACATGTACCCATGTTATTCATGTAAAATGTACACACCTACCTACTGAGTCCTTTGGCCATTATTCGGTTAACATTTCCCTAAAACTGCAAGTTTTACAAGGACATACCTTTGTACTACCACAGGCAACAGGCAATGTCTATTTTTTAACTTCAATATGTGGAAATCGAGCCACATTTAACAGGGTGAGCGCTCCTGTTAGCCGTAATCGGTCTCCAGGCGGAAATAGCAGCTGACCAATAAGAATGAAGTGCAGTAACAGTCACTCAAAAGTACCTGGCCAATGAGGACACAGTCCTGTGGCACCTGCCCCCAGAGACTTTTTGTGCCATTTAAAATTGAAACTGGAAAAAATTAGTCTTGAAACTTAAAAAATACTTATTTACTTTGAGTGTCCTCCTTTCTGTTCCGTACTTATTGTCTTATATCTCATATCTTTCAGGACTTTAACATAATGCCATGTGCTGTGACACTAACCTTTGCAGTGGTAGTCCCTTGCATTTCTCATCAAGTCAAACAGAGTGCTGTGAAAATCTTATTGTCTGTATTTGGCATTTAGAACCAACCAGAGCCAGATGGGAAGGCACTAACCGTTGAGAATCTGCAGAAGAAGATCAGGAAGCTGGAGTCTGACTTAGAGAAAAGAGCAGACCTGAAAAATATCAAAGATGATTCTGGAAAGGTTTGGCCATCAGTGCTATCAACATCTGACATGTTATTTTATTTAAGTATTATTGATATTAGCGTTACTGTCATGTTATGTTGTTGTATGACTTGTGTGTCTGACAGACTAAAGAAGAAATTGTGCGGTGGGAGGAGGGTAAAAAATGGCAGGCCAAGATGGAGAAGGTCAAGAACTCACTGAAGGAGAAGGAACGAGATAATGAATCTTTGTTGAAACAGCTCAGCACTTCTAAAGAGCTCTACGGCAGGTCAGAGTGTGCAAACTTCCAAATATAGCGTAATGTCAGTAAACTACACACAGTGCAGCTCTTTATCCTACACTGTTAGACCATATAACTGGGACTATTGCAGTAACAACAACATTTATAATAGAAATAAGGAATGCAAGCAAATTATTTTCATTATTGATAATTCTGCCGGTTATTTTCTTAATTATTTGTTTAGTTTATAAAATGATCCAAGACACCAAAAACCATTTTCTATTAGCTTTGGATACCGTTGTATTTCCATTCTCTGTTTTATTGTGCATGCAGACTGGAGCAAGAGAAGAGTGCACTGCAGAAAAAGCTGAAGGCCCGAGGTGTCACTGCTGATCAGGTGGTGGGGCTGCGATCCACTGAAATAGAGAAAGAAATGGAGGAGCTGAAGAAAAAAAACTCCGACCTGGAGACACAGATCCTCACCATAAGGTATTTATCAGTCTTACAAAATCTGCTTTCGTTCAGCATGTCCTGATTTTAGTGCCTTGTTTTGGATTATTTTTACAGCTGTGGCAGATCTAGAGATTTTTAGATGTAGTAGGAAAAGGTTTTGGTAGGGTGGCATATGTGGGTCCTCATACACAGTAAAAAAAAAAATAAAAAAATCCTGTCAGTTTAACACAGTTTTATTTGTTTTTAGCCAAAACAGGACACTATGTGACTAAATTATAATGATAGGTCCATAGTTAAGAACCAACTGCAACAAAAGTCAGTACTTCTGTTCCTTTCTTCTTATTTTTAAAATTTTGTGTGTCTGCTTTTATTTGTGATGACTGAGATTTGATCCTCCGGGATGTGGATGATAGTAATCTTTAACAAATCTGTGGGGAGGTGTTCTGTGATTCGTTACAGATGATTCCAGGCGTTATATTGAGATTAAGTTAGAGGACATACTTGGCCTGTAGTGTAACTTTGTTATCCGTTATAAAGTTGAATTTTGCAGTCTTTGCCATCGGGATGTTGTGCAATTCCTCTCCTGCTGAGCTTCTTGAGACTAAGAGTCAGTATTTGGATGTAAACTTGCATTCATAATGCCATCTGTAAAGGTCATCATTCCACCAAACATGCTGAACCCCATCCCAGTCCAAGCTCATTTGTTTTGGTTTCATCTGACTGAAGAATGTGCTGCTGATATTCATCAAGCTTTTTCTTTTTTTTTTTTACTTAACAGTTGTGTGAAATGTTCTTCACACTAACTGATGACCCATTGAAATGCACATTTCCACAGATAAACTTTGCTGTGACCAGACAGATGTCAAGTCTGATGCACTTAGTCCACTTCCAGTTTCTGCTCCTTCTGTAATTAGTAGTATGGCTCTTCAGGCACTCTCACCTTTTATCAAGTCTCTCATATGGTTTCTGGTTTCTTACATTCACAGATTCTTCTTTACCATGTGTGTACATTAGACATAACCCAAACCAAAACTGAGAAACATGTGTTGAGAAACTCGTTTGTGCAGTTATCAGAAATCACAGGTGTACTCACTTCTGTTGCACTTCAGAGACTTTTTCAATGTAGTATAAATTATTTGGATTCAATAATACATACACTATATTGCCAAAAGTATTCACTCACCCATCTAAATAATTGAATTCAGGTGTTCCAATCATTTCCATGGCCACAGGTGTATAAAATCAAGCACCTAGGCATGCAGACTGCTTCTACAAACATTTGTGAAAGAATGAGCCACTCTCAGGAGCTCAGTGAATTCCAGCATGATACTGTGATAGGATGCCACCGGTGCAACAAGTCCAGTCGTGAAATTTCCTCGCTACTTAATATTCCACAGTCAACTGTCAGTGGTATTATAACAAAGTGGAAGCGATTGGGAACGACAGCAACTCAGCCACGAAGTGGGAGGCCACGTAAAATGACAGAGCGGGGTCAGCGGATGCTGAGGCGCATAGTGCGCAGAGGTCACCAACTTTCTGCAGAGTCAATTGCTGCAGACCTCCAAACTTCACGTGGCCTTCAGATTAGCTCAAGGGATGGGATACCATGGCTGAGCAGCTGCATCCAAGCCATACATCACCAAGTGCAATGCAAAGCGTCGGATGCAGTGGTGTAAAGCATGCCGCCACTGGACTCTAGAGCAGTGGAGACGCGTTCTTTGGAGTGACGAATCACACTTTTCCATCTGGCAATCTGATGGACGAGTCTGGGTTTGGCCGTTGCCAGGAGAACAGTACTTGTCTGACTGCATTGTGCCAACTGTTTGGTGGAGGTGGGATTATGGTGTGGGGTTGTTTTTCTGGAGCTGGGCTTGGCCCCTTAGTTTCAGTGAAAGGAACTCTGAATGCTTCAGCATACCAAGAGATTTTGGACAATTCCATGCTCCCAACTTTGTGGGAACAGTTTGGAGATGACCCCTTCCTGTTTCAACATGACTGCACACCAGTGCACAAAGCAAGGTCCATAAAGACATGGATGAGCGAGTTCGGTGTGGAAGAACTTGACTGGCCTGCACCTCAACCCAATAGAACACCTTTGGGATGAATTAGAGTGAAGACTGCGAGCCAGGCCTTCTCGTCCAACATCGGTGTCTGACCTCACAAATGCGCTTCTGGGAGAATGGTCAAAAATTCCCATAAACACACTTCTGAATCTTGTGGAAAGCCTTCCCAGAAGAGTTGAAGCTGTTATAGCTGCAAAGGGTAGGCCAAGGTCATATTAAACCCTTTGGATTAAGAATGGGATGCGTCTAAAGGCAGATGAGCGAATACTTTTGGCAATATAGTGTATGATTCAATACCCTTTACTTACTTTGATTTTAAGATGGTATAATATTTAATCCTGTGACATTTTAGTGGTGTGACATGGGGTATAAAGTTGTGTTGTGTACTGTAATATCAGTGATTTACATAGAGCGTTTCATGCAACAAGATGCATTTCATGAGTGTTGAAGATTGAGTCTAAACTGAAAACCCTACAGAATTTTTCCATGTTTCTTTTATCAAAATTTCCTGAAATTCTTCTAAGTAATTAGGAATATATTATTTAATCTTATCATTATTGCATATATGTGGTCATTCTTTTGGACTGAGAAGCAGTTACACATCTTTAGGCAGAAATTTCACATAGTTCTTATGCTGCAGAGAATCACTTGGGTTTTCTGAGGCCACAGAACATTGTTCTTTATTGAACCTGCAGGCAGCACCAGGCTTTACCTCGTGATGATGCCATGGAGAATCTGATGTCGAGGAACCACTATCTGGAGGAGAGAGTACGCAACTTAGAGAGCCAGGTGTCCAAAGAGCCTCCGTCAAGACCTTCTGTAAGTGCTCACCATACACAACTTCAATACATCTGCTGGGATTTGTCAGAGATGGTCTAAAATCACAGACTGACACCAATTCATCACCTAAGACTACAGCAATTAGTTGATCAGTCGCTCTGGAAAAACATTTCACGCCAACAATCTTTTTTTTTTTGGATTGTGATAGCTTATGACTGGTGCAAAGATTTTAAAAAGCACATAATTAGTTAATTAGAGGTGACCTGTGTCTAGGAAAGGGGGTACCAGCTCATTGTAGTATAAACACACCTGTGTCTGGAAGGTCTGTTTTTGTTGTGTTCATGTTGCAATGCCTAGACTTAGATTTAGACATTAGAAATTTGTATATATGTCTTCTCTTTAAACTTTTCTCAATCAAATCAATTAATTCTTTGAAGCAATTATTGGATCCTGTCCTATATACATTTTACAGAGATGGCAATACCTCACATATATTGCAAAGTATACATCAGGCAGTCAGTAGTGCATATCAGTAAATGTAGTGAAAAAAACCTGTTCACCCCTCTCTGTGATGTAGTGCTGTCGTAGTATCCTGAGTTAAAGGTGTTTTTCTTTTGCTGTCACTCTGTTCATCATTCTTTAATCTCTTTCTCTGTGTGGATTTCCTCTGGATTTAATCTGATCCATGCCTGTAAAGGTGAAAAGCCGCTCCTCCCAGACTTTGAGGGGGATTTGTTCTGTCACATTTGATATTGTGGATGGGCCGTGTGAAGGGAATACTGCACCCTGTCGGACTGAATCCTCCAGCCGCTCTGCCAGCCCCGAAGCTGTTGATTATCAGAGAGAGGAAAAGCAAAGCGAGAAAGAGACTCAAACCAGCTTTAGTGGAGCTGAGGATGTTTGCATTGAACAAGAGCAATTGAGCACTGATACGGCAGAAATCACAGCAGCTACCAAGCCACATGTAACAGGAGAACGTGATAATGCTCATGTTAAAGACGAGGGGGCGCAATCCGAAGCGGATCATGTAGAAAATACACAAGGCATCACGTGTGTTTCTAATCTTGATGTATTTGAAGAAAAGGAAGAAAACCTCCAGCTTCCTCAACCACAGACCACAAAGGGTATAGAGCCTGAGGCTGATGATCCACCAGAAAGAGCAGAACCAGCATCAGTTGACTCGTCCTCTGAGCCAGCCCCCACAGCAACAGGCAGTGAAACAGGTGCAGCGCTGAAAAAAGAGGGTTTTGCTGGTGAAGATACAGATCGTGATGACACAGGATGCAGGGCAGAAAAGCCACCAGGGGCTGTGGAGCAGTTTGAGCTAAAAGATGAAGCTGGTGAGACAATAAAGGAGGAAACGGAGGAAGATCACCCTGAACAGTCCTGCTCAGTCGAACTAGACATGTACTCTAGCAAACACAGTAAAAAAATGGAGGAGCATGGACAAAAACGAGAGCACAGATTTCTCAGACATCTGAAGGTACTCCAGTCCAGGCCTCTATAGTCACCCAGCTGAAGTGATAGCGTTTGCAGTAGGTGCTGCAGAGCAGAAGTGTGGTGGTAAAAGTGAGTAGTAAGCAGCCTGTCAGTGTGATGTTGTGTTCCTCCCCTGCTTTGTCCTTTATGGACTAAAGGCTTGGGATGTCACCTGTAGGTGTAGGCAGTTCTGTCACCCTGTGACACAGACACTTATTTCAAATAAAGCTGTTTTTACGCTCCTTTAGAGCTTTTGTATTTGAAGGTGCAATGTTTTGTTAACGTCCACAGCAGTTACGTTAATCTCTTCATTGATTTCCTTCTCTAGACCTCAGGACGAGGCACTGGGTCTCCCTCACAGAGAGATCAGGACCTCCAAAAAGAGAACCTCAAGCTGGCCTCTGAGAACCTGGAGCTGCGCTTTCAGCTGGAGCAGACCAACAAGGACTTACCAAGACTCAAGGTAAATGCAACTCTAGACGAGAGCTGGGTGTTTTCTCAGCGCTATACCAGTGCTTGATGTCATTGCTGACTGTGAGTTATCTTTCACTTTCTTGCCAAGAGTTAGATGAAAAGGTCTGAGATACGTATAACAAGCAAGGTGCAGAGTTGAGTTGTTGCTGAGAGATGGATTTTGTTCCCTTTGGACAGAGCCAGACAAACTTTCCCTCTGTTTAAGAGTCTTTGTGCCAAGTTGATGTTGCTGCCAATAAGCAAAACAACAAAAGTGAAAGTGTTGTTTCAGAGTGTACAAGACCCGTACATATGAGCTTAACATTAACAAAACCCACAATTAAAATGAGCTTTTAGTTAAAAGTGACTTCATTACATTTGAAAATTATATAAATATAATACTGATTTGCAACTTATGTGTTTTGTCATCGTGTTACATTATTTTACCGTTTCTGTTCTTCACAGAATCAAGTTGCAGACCTAAAAGAGATGTGTAGTGCACTGAAGAAGGAAAAGGCAGAGGTGGAAAAGAAGCTGGCCCATACTCGTGGAGTAAGTGAACCTAAAGTTACAGTTCTTTCTGTAAATAATTATTTTAAAACGACTGGACAAATAATCACACACAAAGAAAGTGTCAGACAGCAACAGGTCCACTGAGGGTTTCTGTTGGAACTGAATTCACCAACCACATGTAGATCTTTAACCTGGTATATAACGTGTCCATCAGGCTGGCCACAGCGGTAAAACAGTGCCTGAACTTGAGAAGACCATTGGGTTGATGAAGAAGGTGGTGGAGAGGGTGCAGAGGGAAAATGACCTGCTAAAGAAATCCAGCACTTCTGTAAATCAAGACAAAGTCGCTGCGTTGGAGCAGGAAAACAAAAAACTCAAGGTTGTTGTCTTTTCCTACTGGACAAACACATTAACTTCTCTGTTGTGTTACTCTCGCTGACAGTAAATATCTTTTAGGCCGACTATGAGAAGCTGAAGAGTGAAAGCGAAGCTGAGCTGAGGTCTAAACTTGAATCTAAAACTAAAGGACTGGAGAAAATCGTGATGGAAAATGAACGTCTTCGCAAGGAGATAAAAAGGGTAATTACACATCGTTCCACAACACAGTACTATGTGAATATTCAAAAAGTAGGTCGTGGAAGTTTTCCTCAGCCTGTCTATATTATTAATGGCAATTTGAATGGTTTATTTTGTGAACCTAAGCCAAGAGAGTAGTTATCTTCTAATTGACAGTCTACTGTCCCAGGAAACGGAGGCCTCGGAGAGGCTGAGGGTGACAAAAACAAGTCTGCAGGTGAACAACGACAAGCTTGAGGCAGAGCTGGAGGAAACCAAACAACGGCTTCACGCGGCTCTGTCCAAACCCATCACAGAGGCAGTAGGCACTAAGACCTGGAAGGCATCTGTGGTAACAAGGTGAGCAAACCTTTTCCTCTTATTTATTAATACCAAGTGGGATTTGCTGCTCCCAAGCTTTCATGAACCGGGTAAGAATGTGGTTCGTTTGTCAGCAACAGAACTCGTCAGCTCTGTTTACTGTATGTGGGGCAGGGTTCAGGCTGCATGTAGTTTGCAGTGTGTGAGCCGGTGGTTGCTTCTCTTCTACCTGCAGGATGTTTGAGAACAAAATGAAGGAGCTGGAGAAGGAGCTCTCCCAGAAGACCTCCAGCCTCTCTGAGCTCAAACAGCAGCTGAGGGACGTGACTGCACGTGAGGAGAAAGATCAGATGAGCATCCGGCGTCTTGAAGATCAGGTTCATTTTCATTCTTCATTAACAGCACTGCTCCTGAGGGTAGGTTACAGATTTGTGATTTGGCTTCAGGCTCGTCTCTTGACAGAATCACCTAAATGCATTTTTCCTGAAAGGCTTTTCTGTAGTAGGTGTAATTATTATTATTAGATTGTGTCAGTGGTCCAAGGTGGTGATATTATTCTATCACGAGTCATTTCAAACCACGTTTTGGAACAAATAAGAAACTTCAAATGGCAAATATGTTTTTATTTACAAAAATCTGGTATTTTTAAATCATAGTGAAGATCAGCAGCTGACCTAATTGTAGTCATTAAAGGTCAAGCTCCAAAGCTCTGTGGGTCCAACTCAGTAGTTTTGTTTGACCCCCCGATCCCAGTCCCAGTTTGTGACACAGCTTCACTGTTCAAATTCCAAGTCAGAGCAGAAATAATCCATCATGAAGGCTCATTTCCTTCACAGAAGACAGTATACAACTGTTTTCACAGGACGGGTAGTCATGGGAGTCCATGGTTTTACTGTCCTGCATCAGTGTTTTGAAAGTGCTGTAAATAGTTTGTCATTTCTTAGGTTGACATGTTAAAACGTTTTCCTGCTGCTGCAAAGACGGATACAGGACTCACCAAGGAGCTACAGGCAACGAGGTACGTCAAACTAATAAATTAAGAATCAACGGTGATGCTATAGAAGTAATATTATACTGTACATCATTAGCAGCCTTCCTTAGAATTATCAATCAATGGAAACACCATCACTGTATAATAAGATAATAATAATAAACCTGAACTGTTACATCTTTTGATTTGTCTTGTCCTAAGACTGGTCAACAGTGAGCGACATGGCGAGGTGTCCTCTAGACCAGGTGAGTCTGTGAGAGTCATAATGCTGCTGTTCTGTCTCATCAGTGTGTTTGTTTAAATCTGAAAACATATCGGCAAAGAATCATTCCTTACAAACCTCTTCAGAAGATGTTCAGTAGCCAAAGTGCTAAAAGTAGGCAAGTGGACTTTCTTTGACTTTTTTTGTTTCACCTTTCTGTTTTCTTAGATCACAGGAAGCTGGAAGAACTTCTCCAGGCAGCAGAGACTGAGAAAACAAAACTACAGAGTGAGGTTCAAAAGCTGAGGAAAGAACTGGAGAACTTCGACCCGGCGTTTTTCGAGGAGATCGAGGACCTGAAGTACAACTACAACTTAGAGGTGAAGAAGAACATTCTGCTGGAGGAGCAGCTGAAGAAGGTGTGTGACCAGTTTGGTGTAAATCCTGAGATGCCCAGTGTGTCCATCAGTTAACTCAGGGGTCCTGTGCCTTTTAGAAACTACACCTGAATGTGCTTCGGTCGTTTAGTCTGGAAAACGTTGACACATTCAGGCTGCTGATAAAAAGCAGGACAAAACTAATGGTCCAAATGTTTTTACTGAACTCAGGTAACACTGTCCAGCTCTTAGAGCAGAGTGAACGTTAAATGTTAAAGTCAACTTTAGTTTCTTCCAACAGGCAGCTCTTTCTTCTGTTACTACTTGAATCACTGACCTAACTGACCTAACTCATGTAGCATATTTATAAGACGTATCTATATTTGTACAGTTTGTCAATAAAGCAGCTTGTTAAGCAAAAACGTAGATCCAAAAAGTTTACATCCTCATTTATTCTGCACGACACAGTATGTACATGAAATTATTAGAACATTAACCAGTTTAAGTTGCTACAGGTTTACACTGATGGTGTTCTCACATTATGGCAGAACAGCTGTGTATGTGGGCTCCTCAGCGTTGAGGTCAAATGAATTTTCCTCTGACCCGATCGGTAAATACAGTGTCGACCACCACAGAACACGTGTCTGCTATAATGTGAAAACACGTCTGCAAAGCAAAGGGCAAAGTGTTTACAGGCTTTAATGTGACCCGGTGATCCCTCCCACAGCCACAAGGACACAGCCCGGACTCTCTCTAGTCTCTTTCAGGCACAAACTACTGATTAAGACTCTGAGCTGGGTTTGTGACACAGAAGCTGTAGTGGAGCAAAAAAAAGTGCTTTAAACAGTGAACTTCAACTCACCCATCTGGAATTAATGTGGAAATACAGGAAGTGAAACTAATGACAGAACCTGAGATCGGAGCTGCAGACATTCAGAGATCCTTTCAGAGATCCAGTTCTGAGATGTTTCTTTTAAAAGGTTCAGGTCGGCTCTTCAGTCACCGTTTTATCTGAAACTGTGCTGGAGCTCACACGTACTCGGCCTGAGCCGAGACACGTTTGAAGGACCAAGAGCAGCGTGGTCACTTTTTACAGACAGTGTCTCAGTTCAGGCATCCAGACCAACAAATGGTAGAACGTGTATCTCGTTCCCATCATGACTGAATCTCTGAAAGGAAGCTGCCCAATGTTTGCAAGACTTTAAAGCTATTCATTGTAAAATTAAAAGCATTTGTGATCCCCCCCCCCCAGTCATTAATTAATCATTTCGTCATTGATTTCACTTCATAGAAATAGTTGCCCACTATCAGCAAAGTGCCACATCCTTACAGGGTCACAGTTAGAAGCTTCAGAAAAAGAAACTTTCACCTTGTGACTGTGTTTACGGGTCAAACTGGATGTCCTGGATCCGACTGAAGCAGCGTCCACGTATCCTGGAGAAGGATCTGAACAAGTCCTTGCTGCTGTTAAACTCCTCTGGACTCCAGTCCACATGAACGACCACCGGCCTCGCCCCGAAGCAGGTTTCCCCCTGTGGCCACGTCAGTCCCAGGTGATGACGATGAACCTGCCAACACAACACACTGCATTTGTCTACACAGATTACCTGTGAATGCAACTAACACACGTCTTCTCTTATTACAGCCAGTTCATTTTTGAAAATGACTAACGAGAGAACTGGGTAGAATCTTTCCCCCAAACTATTCACAGTGGTCACTGTTTAAATGTGTCGCATTAAGAGACTTTACAGGTTTCACTCACCTTAACGAGCGTGCCGTCGGCACAGTGCCAGACGATGCCCTCGACTCGGCCGTCTGGACTCTCCTGGAACCAGGAGCACAGCTGCTGGAAGTTCACCGCGGGGGGGTTTCTGATTCTCACGCTGCCATGTGACACCAGGCAGTGGACTGGCTGCTTCTTCGTCCCCAGTCCTGTCGGCACACAAAAACTTTCATTTACACAATAAAAATAACAGATTTCATTTGGTTTCATGTTTTCAAGCCTCTGTTTCTGAAATCTCCTTAAAGGTTTAAAGAGCTCCAGTTCTCCTGGTTCTGACAGATGTACCGAAACGTATCATATAAAGGTCATAGGCAGCCACGTAAAAGTTAAAAAAAATATCACATTAAAGAAATGATGAAGCTAATTGTTCTGTCACCCCAATAATCTACTTTCATATGTTCCACACAGTGATAAAATATAAACAATGTAACAATATAAATGTTGCAGCACTTAAAATCTACTCAAGGCTCCACACTCACTTAGAACAGTACTCGTTACAGTGTTAGCTGGTGTTACTGTTTCTTTAAGACCGACTGAGAACAGAGCAGCTCCTTACCGTAAGGGTTCGCGTTGACATTGGTTCCAATGAGCTCCAGAGTTTGTTCCATGAGGTCGGCCAAAGGAACCGCTGAGATTTCTAGCAGGTCTTCATCCTCAGCACTGGGCCTGAGAACGAGAGCCGCCCCGATGCCATAGTCCACCACAGAGGAGTGCCAGCAGTACTGCTTGTTGTCCTTCTCCACTGGAACCCAGCCTGAACATTTAGAAGCACAAAAAACACCAGTGCCAGACGATAACATTTCTGTGAATTTGTCTAAACTCCGACCCAACATGGAAATGTTCTCAATATTAGTCGCCCAAGTTGGGGGAGTTGGCAAACACCGTGTGAACTGATCCACTAATCCCGAAAGAAAATAGTGGCATCAAATTAAACAGCAGAATGTTTTTTACATGCCCCAAACACAACTCAATGAAAGACTAAATATCAAACTCCACACAGCACCAGTGTGTCAGCCCACTCACCACTTTATGCAGAACACACAACATACACCTCAAATGAAAGCAGACACTGCAGATTCTGAAGATTCGAGAGATAGAAGCCAAAAAACTACAAAAGCAGAAATCGGTTTGCCAAACGAGAACTGTGTATAAAATACCACCAAAAGTGACCAGATGGACCCTGTGGTTGCAGAGATACACTCATTTATGCCTCTAAAACAAAAATAGGCCTAGGGTTAATCGTCCAAATGTTCATATTTACATCTACAGTCTGGACAGTTACATGATATGATTCTGCACATTCAGTCTGGAAGAGACTGGACAATATATTTTAAACGTGCCAAGAATCAGCCATGAATTTTAGTAGGTCAAAATAACAGGAAAGATGGAAAATGTTTTACCACAGAGCAGGAAGAACAAAACATGTAGAACTATATACAGTTTGGACAATCATAAAAACATTATTATTATATCTGCTGTATTCTGATGACCATTAAAGATGAATAAAAATATAATTTACTAAAAACCTACAGTAGCTCCTGTGTCTGTCGTGGTAAATGCTTCAAATGCTTCACTACCCTGGTTTAACCTCTGCCCTTTCACCCTTCACCTCCTGTACCTGCTGCTGTTCTGACTGTACTAACTGAGCTTTGGTGACTTGCTCTAACCTTCTGGTTGCAGCCAAAGATTTCACTGTCAATTTCAACCAACCTGGAATGTGTCCGTGTTCATCCGGCACCGGACGCCCGTTGTGATGTTTGACTCTGTGAGCCGGGATCCACGTCTCCGGCACCGTCTTAAAATCTTCCTCTACGTTCCATGTGAAGCCTGAAAGGGAACAAAAACAAAACTAATCCAGTCCCGGCTTGTTGTGTGACGTACAACAGTAAATACTTGGTAAGTGAAGCTCAAATACCTTTACAGCTCCTGTGAGAGTGCTGGTACTTTTTAAACCTCTTCTCCGCCTGTTTGTTGGGCTTCCTGTCCAGTCTGGCCCACAGGTAAGGCTGCCCTGAAGAAACACATCAGTAGGGTCAGACAGTTTTTTTTGCACAATCACAATAGAAAGCCGATATAAAAACACTCACCTTTATAAACAGTCACATAACAGCAGGTGCCGTCGAGTTTTTCTGTGGCAAGTGCACAGTCGATTTCAGCCTCCAGAGCCAGCGGGTTCACACTTTCAGTGGCAACAACCTGAAACCTCTGGAGAGAGACGGACACGTTTAGCCATGAAGCTGCAAACACCAGTGACAAACAACAACATTAAGCTGCTCTGACATCAGTCACATCAACATGTTTTAAAGTCTCTGAGGCCTGATGACAAAAACATGAAGCCCTGATGACTTGTGTTGGTTTCAGATGTTTATAGGTGATAAATTATTGGATGAGCGTTTTCTATAAGCTGAATTTTAGCTTTTGGACTAAAACACACCAACACACAGCAGCTCCTACACACACACACACACACTGCAGGTAGGTCAGTGTGAGGTTGGACAGTTATCTGTCTGGGTCTGAATTTCCAGAAACTGATTCACAATATGAACCAGAATTAAGTTATTACCCTTATTAGTCCCGCAATTACCCCCCAAAGTGCACACACAGCAGTGAACACGCACGCGGAGCAGTTGGGGGTCCGGTGCCTTGCTCAAGGGTCTCACCGCAATATTGAAGGTATTGAAGGTGGAGAGAGCGCTGGCTATTCACTCCGCCCCACCGACAATTACTGCCGGTCCTGAGACTCGAACCCGCAACTTTCGGGTTACAAGTCCGACTGAATTACAGTGTAAAAATCACGTGCAATTAAAGCTGATGTGCAAAAACAGACACGTGGCTGCTGCAGCTGTAAACAATAAACAATAAAACCCATGTGGGAGTTAATCTAAGCTAAGCTAACTAAAGATGTCAGATGAAACGGATCCACATTCAGACCCGGGACCCCGAGACCTGCAGTCGCAATAACGGAGCCGCTGAAGGTACCGGCGACAGAAAACAGCGGGTCGTGCGTGTGTCACGGACGGGCCGTGCAGCTTCGTGTTGAGGTGAATCAGGGGCCGATGTGTCGGACTCACCTGACAGTCGCGTTTTCTCGACTCTTCTTCTTTCACCTCCGTCAGAAAAACACACGGGATCTTCTGCTGGACGGAGCCCGGGCGTCGCATCGTGCGTGGTGTCCTCAAATTCGCCCCAAAACCTTATTTTGTTCCGAGCAGAGCTGCACAAATCTGACGCCAGCGTCTCAACGTGGACGCTGGTCACATGACGCAGCTCGACATCTTCTTCTTCTCTAGTTTTTGTTTTGTTTTGTCAAACAGTGAAGCGGCTCAGTGGCGCCGCCGTGTGGTGTTTTCGGGAACATGCCTCATTTTCTCAGCTCCAGGGATCAGACATGTTTAGAGAGAAGTACTCACATTCTTTAGTTCAGTACTAAGAAAACTTTTCTCAAATACCCTGTGACAAGTACAAACTTAAACTGCATTAAAATCCAGGCTACTTGTAGTACCAGAGGTAAAAAGTACTGATTCTGCAGAACAGCACATTTCACATAAATGCATAGGATATTATTGATCTTTTTCTAATTATTGATAAATGTTCATCACTTTAACGTGGCAGCTAATGTTAACTACTTTATGTACTTATATAATCTGAAGTACTTCACTTACTGCTGTTTCCTACCAAGGATCAATAAAGTACTATGATCATTTTCTGGCATCAGTCTGACTCTGTAACTAAAAACCAAAGTTATCAAATAAATATTATCTAACAAAAAAAGATATTTGCCTCTGAGATGCAGCGGAGTCAAAGTACATGGTGGCAGAAAATAGAAATACTCAAATCCAGCACAAATATCTCAGAATTGTACTGAAGTACTTGAAGGACTTTATTATATACACTCAGTGGTCACTTTATTAGGTACACCTGTACAGCCTGTAATGCAAACAGCAGCTCTGCCATATATTCTGTATGTTATTTCATATGAACCATATAATGCTCATCTTTACTTCACCCAGTCTTAATTACTGTGTATGTTTATTACTACAGTTAAAGGTGGTGCAGTATCACAATAACATGCAGCCCAGTCCAACACAATGTGCATGTAGTGTCCAGTTGAAGTTCATCAGATATTTCACTAATACTATGACCCAGTAGAAAATACACACTGCTTTAAAAAGCCTGACCCCTTAGTCTTCAACACAACAACACCTGCTGCTTTCACATTTACAAAAGCTCCTCTGAAGGTTTTGTTTAGATGTTTGGACTCACACACAGAGTGATATCACTGGAGTACTTCCTGTCTGGTTCTTCTTCTTCGTCGTCGTCACATAGGTCCGTCTCACTGTAGGTGTGTTTCCACATCTCTGTCTCTGCGTCGTCCTTCGGCCGCCCCTTGCACCAAAAGCTGAATGTGTTCCTTTTTCAATACGACAGAAAACGTATTAGCAACATATAAACACGCAAAAATCATTAAAAGCACATTCATTTCAATATTGAATAGAAAATCATTTTCCTCTTTAGCAACAGTTTGTTAAAAATGCTCATATATTAAACTAAAGATAAACAAGTAGAGGATGAAATCAAATTACTGTTTTTATTCTCCTGTAATCCAAACCCGAACAGCCCTTTCTGTCCTAAAATCACGAGTGTGTGTGTATGTGTGTGTGTGTGTGTGTGTGTGTGTGTGTGTGTATTTTAAAGGAAAGATGCTGCTCCAGCCGTGCAGGCAGAAAACACGACTCACGGTTTGTGGAAGCACACGGCTGCAGCTGCTGTCAGGAGCAGGAGGAGGATGCCGAGAACGATGAGCGCTGTAGGTTTAGCTGGGCAGGAAACACAAATGAACTAACGATCAACACAAAGTCACAAAGGTCACAAGCACAAAAATGTCACTCTAAGAAACACAAAGTCCAGGACGTACCTCCCAGAGGAGGCTTCGCAGAGCTCACGGTCCGAGGCAGCTCTGACTCCGACTCAAAGGAAACGGAGAAACTGGAGGCATGAGCGACAGTGGAGAAGGTCAGACTGGTTACAGTGGGTTTCGAGGTGATAAGGTGAGAAGGAGATGTAGCAAGATGGGTGGAGGAGGGTTTAACGGATGGGGAGGGGGAGGAAATCCTCGCTGAATGTGTGGCGTTGGCCGGGGGAGGAAAAGCTGAAGTGGACGATGTCTGCTCAGGGGTTTTTGTTGTTTCTGGCTTTTTTGGAGGCGGAGCCCCGGATGTTGATTTGAGCAGAGTCGGTGTCGAGGTTTGGGTCAGTGCAGGGGAAGACGTGGAGCTTTGAGGCTGAGCTGTTGATGTTTCCTCTGAATCTACAGGTGGTGAAGCAAAAAGGTTCATTTGTTAAACTAATGTTTGGAAAAACCTTTAGGGTCTTGAGCAGTTTTATCAACAGTCTGAGCCCAAAGGCGCAGACAGTCTTTCATAATGATGTTCCAGCAAAATGAAATAAAACAGATGGTCGTTGATCATTTGCTTCTCATCAGTGAGTGTAGAAGTGTTGCTGGGCAGACTGACGGTACTGTATTAGTGCAGGAAGTACCTGATGCGTTGAAGCAGAAGGCACCAAATTGTTTCCCTGGACTCGCGTTCCACGGCACCAACCCCGTCCTGCCCTGTCCACATTTTTTGTCAGATGTAAGTCGTGGGACGACTGCAACCCTTTCACCAATCCAGCCAAATCTGTCACAAGTAAAGTGCAAATGATAAAAATCAATGGATTGTACGAGTTTCTGTGTGAACCATACATGAATCAGGGAAATGAGAGGAGAACCTCACACACTTTTATGGTTCTGCTGCCCAACGTTTCATCTTTTCTTTATCCTTTTCTGTCAATGACAGCAGGAAACAGAAGAGATAATAGAAGACGTGCGCTTCTTGCTTGGGCTTCCTTATGTTTATCTAACAAATCCATCCATCATCTAGACCCCCTTAGTCCTAACCAGGGTCCCAGGGATCTGCTGGAGCCTATCCCAGCTCTCTCTGGGTGAAAGGCAGGGGTCCACCCTGGACAGGTCCCCAGTCCATCACAGGGCCACACAAAGACAAACAACCTCACACACTCACACTCACTCCTATGGGCAATTTAGAGTCACCAATCAACCTGACATACATGTTTTTGGACTGTGGGAGGAAACCAGAGTACCTGGAGAAAACCCACACAAGCACAGGGGGAACATGCAAACTCCACACAGAAAGGCCCCTGATGGGTTTCAAACCAGGAACCTTCTTGATGTGTATTAGTAGTGACTGAACAACGTCCTTTAAACGTTCTTGGTTTGGAAATGTTGAGGAAAAAAAACATAAACAGATCGTTTTCCACCCCAGTGGCCAAAAGCCTCTAACCTACTTGCAGGTCTCCAGTCCTCGCTGCAGCGCTTGCTCCATCTGAGCTCTGGTTGCTATGGTGACGCTGAGAGACAGGCAGGCGGCTGTGGCGGCGGTGAAGTTCAACGTGTACTTTCCTCCGTCGAGAAGCATGAAGACGCCGGCGGCTCTGGGGCTTTGAGTAGCAGCTGTCAATTTACACACAACAACATTCACACTGCAGCTCATCAAGGGTTCTGTTGCAAGTTCTATTCATTTTCATCTTTCCATCCCTGCAGACGATCTATCACACTACGAACTGTACATGAACAGGTCCAGTAAACAGGGACACGTATTGGACCGCAGGGTAACTCCTGGTACTGTGAGAACAACAAACACCAGACACATTTATCATTTATTGATTTTCTATCATCTGTGACAACACTGAAAATATGACACTTAAAGTTCTGACTGGACAAGGACTTTAGAACCAAAGCTGCAAAACAAAGAGCTTTAATCATTAAAAGGTCAAATACGAGACATTCAAAAATAAACCTAAAACGATGAATGTGGCTTTACAGATTTGCTAAATGTTGTGCTCCAACAACTTACCTTTAGCTAGACTGGAATCAGAGGCTGGTAAACAGGCGGCAAGAGTCAGGAGTAAAAAGAGAGTGAAAAAACAGAACCTTTCCATGTTTTCTGTAGATTAGAAAGAAGTGCAGTGGGTGAAGGTAAAGAACCAAATAGAGCAAACAGTGGAAAAGCCTCAGAACAAACGTGATGTGGAGGAAACAGGAAGTTGAGGTCAGCTCTGCCTGATGCCCCGCTTACATAACTCACATCCATAGGAGAAAGAAGCTCACAGCAGCCAAACTCCAAACTATAACGTATATAAGGCGTCCAGAGGTGAAGGTGGGACAGACATGACAGGAAACAGGAAACAGGAGCGTTGGTGAAGTAGGAGAAATAAGGAGTTTGCTTCAGTTTGTTTATCACAGATAAGGATGAAGCAAAATTATCTACATTGTTTTTTTAAGGTTTTTATCAGTTTGGAGATTTTCTGCTTGGTCAGCATTTATCTTCTGGATGTGTCTTTACTCTGACAGACAGTAGGAAAAGGAACTTCCTCCACATTGTTTCTGAGCTTCTGTCTTTTCCCCTCTAGAATCATTTCTAGCTTTTCTTCTAGACTGTGGCATTTTCCTCTGATGTTTTATCTCTAATGTTTAGGAATAACAGCACGGTCCAGTTCTGCTTTCATTAAACCCAGTGTGCAGAAAAATATCAAAGCTGTAACTCTTGGTTTCTGCTTTACTGCCAGGCAGGTGGTGACCTGACTCACTGTGACTCACTTAAATAATAATCACCACTGATGCACAACAGCAAACAAAGTGATCCCGCATGGATCCAACAGTCTTAAAGGAACAGTCTGACGTTTTGCAAAATGAGCTTAAACGCCTCTGAACCAGAATTAGGAACCTGAATGAGCAGGAGACTGAGGCCCAGAGGAATGAAAGCTGTTCTTCTCTGTATTTACACTTTATCATCAGTTGCTAGAAGTGAGGACGGTGCAGCAGGAGAGAGAGTTCGACGTGTCCTACTTTCATGACTCAGGCTGGATAAGTGGGCCCGGCTGTAAAGGAAGCAGAAGATAATTGGTCACACTTCAGTGCCCTGGAAGAGTGTAAGTCCCACTTCATCCACAGGGGCAGAGAAGCATAATTCAGCTCTAAAAGTGTGACAGCTTCTGTCATGCAGCATCATTACAGGAGGGTTTCCTGTGGGACGACACTGTAATTGAAACAGTTTTTTGAGGTCACTGATCCAAAGCCAATTACATGCACTTTTTTCTCCTCTGACAGAGCTGTGAAATAATTACCTTCTCCTGGATGTCTCTTTTCACCGTTTCTTACTTGCAATAGAATTTTAAAGAAACATGCAGCCGAGGTTTAATGTTACTGCAAATATTGTTCGTATCATTATTAATCCACAGAGGGTTGCATTAACACTCAGGCCTGCATCTTTTTCACGTTTTGTCACTGTGTTTATAAAACCAGCCCATATGAACATGTTTAATGTGCTGCTGCTATAAACAAAACATTATTCATCCAAATGTGACAGAACTGACTCATATCATCTGTTTCTGTGCTCAGGTTAAAATCAGCCACGTTTACAGAAACACTGTGGTCTCTGTTAAAGGAAACACACAGAGGTCGTTATCAAAAGTTGTGCGTTTCTCTACTTTCAACTAAAAAGCAGCAACAGTAAAGACAAGTTCCTCACAGCTGTACGTGTCATCTGGCTTAAGAAACTTCACTGTAAAGACAAATTTGTCATAAAGCAACAAAACACATCCTGTTTTTCACATCCTGGCTCCTGACGACCTGAGCAGGCCGGATCTGGCCCAGGCAGCTTTGCTCTATCATGTTACCTAATGAATAATGAACGGTGCCCTGCTGGTGATAGGATCCACCCAGTGAACCCGAGAACAAGTAGCTGGCCTTCGCTCTGACTACAACACACGAGACCCTTTTACTCCCAGAGCCTCGACACAGTAACGGCGAACTGACCTTTTGGTGAAGCTGCATGATCTGGCTTTGCAATGTCGCTCAGAGCCAAATCCCATACCGACCTGCAGACGGCCGTGAGGTCCTCGTTAGACGACGGCCTGTACAAATCCTTCTCCATGAGCAGCAGCAACGTTAACAGAGGCGGCCGATTCGGGAATGAGGTAACAGAGGAGGTCAAAGGTCCGTCCAGGCCGACCAGGAGGCCAGTACGGGCGGTCAGGCCCGTCAGCGCCATCAACTCCAGTGGCTCCTTCCTCCACATCAACCATCTGCAGGGAGAGCTGGTCAGGAAGAGAAAGGTACAGAGAAAGGAGTGGTGAGAGTGAAGGATCAGTGTTTTACTAAGGACCTGTAGGAAAAATAAGCAGTTTTGCTCACAGCTCAAAGTAGTGACATGATAATTGACCCAAACAGACTGAGGGCCTGAGGTTCACTCAGCAAACATGATCAAACACAGCAAAAATGATTCCACTGTAAAGAGAAACATGAGTAAAAGATAATCGCTGTTTTACAGCTGCTTTAATGATTTAAACTGTTTTCAAGGTTGAGAATAAACTTTGAACAAAGTAAACAAAATAAATAAAGTGTGAAGTCTGTTCACTGATGATGGGGGTGAACATCTCTGTGAACATCATCCCGGTCGTGAGTTTGTATCTTTTTTGGACTGAAACTACTTTTTCCCCACACGTCACTGATGATGCCTCAGGAATGTGAGGATCTGAAGAAAGAGAACAAGTACTTGGCAAACGAGATCCACATGGAGCGGATCATGTTGCGCACAGAGAACGAGCTGACCATGAGGAACCTGAGGAACCTGAACCAGGAGCTGCAAGCTCAAGTCAAAGAGGTGGGTCTGCACTGAAACACTGGGCAACAAGAAGAAAACAGGCCCTCATCAATATAAATTCAATCAGTTGAGTCGTCCTGAGTTAGAGCTAAACATAAATTCATAGATTATATCTAGTTTGCTCGTACATAAATGTCATCAGCTGACTCTTCTTCAGCTGAGTGGTCATGTGACATGTGGAAACAAAGACAGGCCTCTCCTGTTTCCTGACCAAGTCACCAGTGTTCACTCCCATCAGCTCAAGCAGAAGCTGTATCAGAGCCAGCAGAGGGCGGCGTTGTGCTCCCACGCTGCAGACCAGGCAGAGGAGTCCAGGGGGGAGGTGGAGAAGAGCAGGGCCCTGGCTGAGGCTCGGGCCCTTGGGTGTCAGCGGGACAAGGAGGCAGCTGAGGCTGACAGGAACCGATTAAATGAACAACTGCAGCAGCTTAAAAAAGAGGTTTGTTTTCTCACACACACACACACACACACACAGAGTAAAGACCAGCTGATCTGCACATGCACCCATAAAGACCTTATCGGTGACACAGAGATTAATAGAGACACAGAAAGGACGCAGCAGGACGTGTTCTGCATTTTTCTTCCTGGGGAAACAAACCCAATGTTGAACTACTGTCAGCGACTATTGTCTGTACATACTGTACCAAACCTCAATTTCAGCCGATCTTACTTCTTCTTTTTGTTGTCAGATCTATTAAACACATCAGTGAGCCACACTGCCCACATGTTGCTTTAATACTATGAACACGGCCGCAGTAGTTTTTACTCTCAAACACCGTCCCTGCTGCTCCAGATACTCACTCGAGCATAAAATGGACTGTATCTGCTATTTCCCCGTTGCTTTCTGAAACTACAGCTCCCAGCTGTTTCTGAAAATCGGTATTTTAATGGGTTTTGTTGACTGCATGAAAAACACAGAGCGCTCAACTGCATCCTAATTAAAAAACACACAGGTTGCCCAAAAGGTAAGAACCTAACAGAAACGTACCACTTTAAAGATCCTAAAGCTAAAAAGACCCAGATCTGTGTGTTTAAAAGGCCTGAAAGTGCAACATGGAACCACTGACCAGCTGAAAAACAAAGATTTATTAGTTAGATTTAAAATATTGAAATGAGTCCACATGATGGCAGAACAAGTGATGTGATGTGTGACTTTCTCCACAACATGATGCTGAAATGAAAGAACTGAAAACAGACTGACATAAATGGCAGTAGATCATCATCATCGTGTTGATAAGCAGAGCAATGGACTGCAGATGACATCTCTGTAAAGAGAACACGTTAGCAACATCAGCTTCAATCAGCCCGGGCATAAACAGGATATAACATTATCAGTGGAGCGAATCGATTCCATTATGACCTGCAATATAAACTTAACGTCCGTGTTTGTTGCAGCACGCTGACCTGCAGCTTTCACTAGCACAGACAGAGAGAAACTACTTTGAAAGCAAGCTGAAGCTGGACCGGGTGTCCGGGGAGAAACAGGCCCTGCTGGAGGAGAACAGGAGCCTGGAGGGAGAAAGAGACGACCTCCGACACCAGCTGAGACGGGCCACGCAGGAAAATGTCCAAATTAAAGAGAGGTGAGCACATTTCAGGGACACCTGGAGGAGTTAAAAGCTTTTCTGGGACATAAAGCTGCACTAGGAAAGGGATGAAATATACAATTAAACAGACCTGCAACATAACAGTCAGTCAGCATCATTAATAAATTAGACACGGTAAAACAAAAAAGAACACGACCCAGCCTGAATTCAGCCTCTTGTTTGCAGTGAGATCATTTCAAGGCGCAGAGCGACAGCGTCAGAGGAGGAGAGCAAAAAGGCCACCCAGGCTCAGCGGGAGGCCGAGGCTGAGAGGCGTCTGGCTGAGAAGGAGAGGCAGGAGAGAGCGGCCGAGTGTCTGAGCTGGAAGGAGAAGCACCGGGAGTTAGCCGACAGGTTCAGGACTCAGGAGGACCTCAAGGCTCTGAGGCAGAACAAAGCAGTAAGAGCATCTGTGAATCAAATGTCAGCCCACAGCAGAAGTCAAAAGTAAAATATACACTACATACAGTCTGTGTCCTGCATTTATTTCTGATTCTGAGGTAAATCTTTTTCAAACAGTGTCAAGCCAACATCAGGAGCTATTTCCTGTGCATGACAGAGAGTGATCAGAGGGTCAGAATCCTCAAAAATCCAGACGGCACCCCAAGAAATTTTACGGTGAGATGCAAAAAAAAAAAAAAAAAGGAAAAACTAAAAACTTCACCTGCTATTAGTTTTGTGTGACTGGTTCTGGTCTCCTGTCATGGGATTTTGTTCAGGAGGGAGACCCTGTGTACCTCTCCACTCCTGAGTCCGGCCCCGAAGAACCTGAGAGGAGTTCGTCCAGGTGGGTCTGCGGCCACCAGGGGGCCTGCATGCACCCCTGTCTATCACAGGACAGAGTTGATGCTGAAAGAAAAACGGTGACAAAAAACAGGACATTGAATTCACAACAATCTTTTCACAGGACTATGTTCCGAGTCTCAGCCCCCCACACAGGAAGGGACCTGGGTCCCAGCCACTTCGATGACCTGCCTGCTTTCGGAGGGGAGCGACCTGACTCTGCACCATCACGCAGAAGCAGGAAGGTGGTGGAGTACTTCTGGATCCCGACAGACCAGGACTGATCGGTAATACTTAGATAGCCGATTGCAAAGAAGAGCGACAGCAACTAGTCTCCCAGCACAGCCGGGGTCAGTCTTCCTGCTCTACAGCACCACATCTGTCTTTGGTACCTGTGACTCAGGGAACTGGAACCACCGTACATTTACACACAGCCTTGAATGACAAACTCCAGTATCTTTAAATCACTCCCAACAGTGTAGCTTATCTGGTATTTGCAGTCATAGGTGTGGTCCAGAATCCACATGGATGCCTAAGAACTTAAAGACAGGGGAGACAAGTCATTTATGATCATTTCACATAGTCCACATGTGTAACAGGGTGAAACCTTCTGATGAAGTTTTTAAACTGTAAGAAAAAACAAACTGTAAATAAAAGTGAAAAACCTTGGTGTTGATGTACTGTTCTTTATTGATGTTAAAGCAATAGAGGTGCACAATAATCATCAGTACTTTACAATATGATCCAAATTCATCGCCTTATACATAAATACAGCTTGTGTGCATGATTCTCGGGTAAAACTGGATGTTTATCATTTCTTTAACCCTTTTACTTTTGTTTGGAGGGGGAAGGTCTGAAATGTCAACCCATCTAAAACGTTTGCTTTTATTCTGCCAATTTAGGAATGCACTTGTGTAACAGGTCACACACCGTCGCTCCGAATTCTAGGCAAGATATGTCCAAAACCCATTTCTCAGAGAGGATGTTGAGCGGCTGAATTCTTAAAAACATGCCTTTCTGCTATTCTTAAATATCAATACTCGTAAACCATGCGAAGCTTCATAGGAAAAGTCTGTTTCAATACATTTATTGTGCAATTAGGCCAGGACTAAATCAAAATACTTCAGCATCTGCTTGGGCTCTAGACTCTCATTACCCCGACAGAAAATATAAACAAAAGCCCATCTAACTAAGAGGTAGAAACACAGGCAACTTTGAAACATTACGGCAGCACACCAGTGATTACAGTTTTTAAAGTATTGTAACATTTGGAGGATGAGTATTGCAACCACTCAAGTAATAAATGACAAGAGGGACAGAAAACGAGGGGAAACCTCCTGATGGAGGAGAAAGAAAAATGAAGATGCTCATCAGTGACTATGAAGAGCACTTTTATTTAAAATAAAAAGAAGAAGACACGTTTTAGTAAGCGTCAGTTTACCAAACATGCACCTTAATTCATTGTGAAATGTTTTGCCAGCTTATGCTCGACTGTCGACTCTTCAGTGGGCCCTTCTGTCGTTCATCGAAGGCTGAATGTCTCATACTGCATCAATCCGCCTGCAGCCTGTCTGTGGGTCTTAAAGCCCCTCTGCTGTTTGGAGGAATCACATACGAGCGTGATGGCAGGGGATCGAGGCTGGGCCCTTACACAAGATCACAAAGCACATCACCCACAAAGCCTCTTGTTAGCAGCCTTGTCTACTTTTCACTAGCATTAGAGAAGATCACTGCTAAATTTGACTTATTTATGGGAAGTTCTAAACATTCTTAGACAGAGCAGTTTTCTATTTGGGAAGGTTCAGACGGGTAAAGACTGAGTGCAAATGAAAAACATGCAACACAGTGGGGAGAGAAAAACCAAAACAACCTAAGAGTCAGAGCATAAAGAAAAAAAAAAAAACATGGTTGAGCCACTCCAGACTTCATGTAGCTGATGATGGACACAGACTCAAACATCCATTAGGCCACAGGTCGAGTGATGCTTCTCAGCCTACTGTCACGGGTGGTAACGCGAGGCCCTACAGGTACAAGCTTTCGGTTTATATCGGTGAGACAGAAGCAGCTGAGTGCCACATGGTAGTGGTTAAATTAAGCACAGAAGTTAAAAAAGGAAAGGCGAGTAATAAGAGAAGGTCGATCTTCTACACCATGATGCTTCTGCTTGGTTTCTCAATCTGCTTCGTCCTCAGACTCCTCCTCCTCTGCAGTCTCCAACCAGGTGAGCCACTGGTTTACCTGAGGGGGGGGGGGGAGTAACGGTATGAATGGATGAAGACATTACATTACATGCATCATCCTAAATTACATGAACCACAATGACTGTGTTTGTAGTACCTGGAATAAAGCTCTTCCTTTTCCAGGGAATTCTTGAGTGATGTCTTCTTTCCATGCTAGGAAGGCTTCTTCTTCAATGATCTCCATGTCGTAGAAGTTGACAAAGTAGCGCAGCAGCATGCCTGCGTTAAGAATCGATTCCAAACACAATGTTTCATTCAAAGATAATCTGCTGTACTAGCAACATACAAACAAAAAATCTAAACCATGGTTTGCTGTAAAGTACAAACACGCCTTTCAGGGAAAAACTAAGGTAACTGTACCTTTTGGGAACCCGCTGGCGTTGCAGTGCACCTGCAGGGCATAGAGAGCGCTGACCTGCAGCTCGGTGTGGTCGTGCAGGAACTTCTGCATGACGGGCTTGAAGGCCAGCAGCAGCTGCTTCTCCTGCTCCAGCTGCTCTTTGGGGGGGGGCGGCCAGCTGCTCATCAGCCTCCGTCACACACAGCTCCTGGGAGATGTACTGGAGGAAACTGAGATTACATCAGAGGACAGTGGGTCAGCGACATTAAAGCCCTTCTCTCATGAAACCACATCATGTCCAAAATACAGTTTTTCACCAATGCATCTGGTCTGGAAACTGGATGTTCTTTCTTTTTGCTTTTTATATTTAATTTTCAAATGAACAACTGGGTTTTCAGTTGTTAAAAACTAAACTCAACCAGAGAACTGTTAGTTGCAGCTGTTTATTTCCAGGCACCAGTCAAACAGACACCAGGCTCTTATGATTAAATGTGCTAAAACATCAAAAACAAAATGCCAAACAAGCCTTAGGACAAAAAAAATAATTCTAAATCTGAACACAAATTAAAAATACTGGAGTTTTCACGCACGGTTTGAGCCTCAGTGTTCATAAAAAGGAACTATCCAGTGCATTTACCTTGTCATGAGGATGTTGACAAAGCCTTTATCAGTGTGAAGCTTGGGAGAGATGTTGTCTTTAATCCACTTGTAGATGGACTGTGGAGAGGGGTCTGCCTTAATCTGCTTCAGCAGCTCCTTCTCCAGCTTCAGAAGTGGGAACAGGAAGCTCAGGCCCTTCCCCTCCAGGATCTCCAGCATGCGGTCCTTGTTCTGATCTATTTCTGCCAACACAGTTATTCAGACAGGGGTGTCACAGTGCTGACGATGATCTGCACCAACTGTGATGCCCAATCATTCTTTAATGGGAGACTGGAAGGAAAGATTGATATGAGGTGTAGAGCTCTTTGCAGCAGGTAAGGGCTGATAGGAAGCCAGGACATACCTGGGAGCATCTTCTGCATGTTGACCTTGCTCTGCTGGAAGAGATCAGTAAGCCACTCTCTGTCCTTCAGCTTGGCCGACTGTTGCAGGCAAAGCAGGAAGAGAGGGAAGTGGGTGCCGTTCTCCAGGGGGTGAGCCAGCTCTGCCACGCTCACCAGCTCTGCGATGATGGCCCGAGCCGCAAACTGGGCCAGGTAGGACTTCACCAGGGGCACGTCCACCTCGATCTTAGGGCACTGGTCCAGGACGCTGAGGAACGCCTGCAGGAGACGGAGGAAACAAAAGAATATGAACCCTGGTTGAATAACGAACTAATGAAAATATCCAAAGAGCTAAAAGTAGTCAAATGGACTTGCATGAGGTTTCGCAGCTGTGAAAGAAGCGAAACGTCTGCAAGAACCTCAAAGTCCATTGGCCTACTTTTAGCACTTATGACTGGGATGAATGAAATTCTCCTGAATGTGTCTTCAGTTAGCAGCAGTGTGGTGGATGTTTATACCTGCATGAAGTTCTCTCCAGTGATGAGGCCCTCAGTTCGGAGGGTGTGGATCAGAGTGCTGGCGTGCTCTTTGTCCTCATCGGGGCGGTCCAGGGAACACACGATGATCTTGCTGAGCATCTCGGGGAGGAAATGCTTGGGAGCCCTCATCTCTCGCACACCATTCACAGCCTCAGTCAGGTTCTTACTGTTCAAGTACTCAGTCACTACCGTCTCCTGGAAGGACCATGTTTAAATCAACTTTACCCACTGTTTCCAATAGAGATGTGTTGTATTGGTTTTAATTAATTTTCCTTTCACATATCAAATTTTTTTTAAATAATTGAATGGATTAGCGCACCGTCATCTTAAGCAGTTCCTCCTTGGCAGGAGGTGGTTTCTTGTTTGTCTTCTGAGGTTTCTCTTGGATGGGTGGAGGGTTGGTCTTCAGGCCAAGCTGTGGAGGCTGAGGCCAAAGGTGTGTTCAGTTGTAAAAACCTGCACTTGAACCTACAGCATCTCATCTTTAAGTCTATACCAGGTACATTGTTCACAGCGTCCTACCTGTCCCAGAGGGGGAGTCTGAGTGCGTGGGGGCTGGGTACTAGGAGGCATCATGGTGGGGATCTGGGGCTGGAGCTTGGGTACCTGGTTCTTGTTGAGGAGGAATGACTGAGCAGGTCTGAGGCTGATCTGTGGGACCACAAAGCATCACGGACAATTGGATTAGTAGCATTCGGCACAAAATTCAAAATCCTCACAGCCATCGACTCCATGCCCTCATATCTCATAATCGCAGTCAGCGGACCAGCATCCAGCCTGAAGAGGAGAGGAGGAGAGGAGGAGAGGAAGAGAGGAAGAGAGAGAGAGAGAGAGGAGGACAGGAAAGAACGAGGAGTTAAGAGAGTAAAAGTCAGATGAAAGGCTGGTAAGCTGGTTTTGTTCCTCAGAATAACGCGTCTTTTTATAATCACTGGGCATGAAAACACAACACACACAACAATACCAGTGGGATTAGTACCTAGGAACTATAAAAGATCTGGACCTGTTCAGCATGGAGCCAGATCTTTTAATGTTATTATAAAATAATCACAACATTGTTATACATTTATTGTTAAAACACCTCACATGAAAACAGCTGCTCTGGCTTTTGTCCATACCCTGCAACCCAAATATAACTAGTTCCAGATACCTCATCTGCATTGAGCTGTCCTTTCTTGCTGAATCGTGGAGGCATGTCCTTGGATTGGACCTGCTGCTGGGCCATGTGGTTTTGGTTCTGGTTTAGGAAATGCTGGTTCTGAACCTGTTGAAATCACATGATTAGAAGCAGTCAGAAATGAACAAAAGGAACTTGGCTTTGGTGAGCTTGAGTTAAAACTGATCTAAAATTCAGACAGCATCCATGTTAGCCTGATTAATACTCATTTCCTGTGTTAAGAGAATTACCTGGTTGGACTTAACAAAAGACTTGGGGCCCATGTCAAACTGTGACTGCGGCTGAGGAGCGATGTGGCCACTGTGGCCATTGAACAGCGGGTTGGTGCGATGGCGTCCCATTGTGGGCGAGTACCTGTCCTGAATAACCCCAGGGCCTGTTCCAATACCACTGCCTGAGAAAACAGTAAAAAGCACAACAGTGGTAGTGCAGTTGGTTACTACAGACTCTGCAGAGGAATGGAGCATAAATCTGAAACGACCACGAGACGTTTCCGCACAGGTCGGGACACCAACGGACAAAGCTCATACCTGGCATCTGTCCAAACATGTCAGCCAATCCCCCGAGAGTCTCCCTGTCCAGTTTCATTCTGTTGGGCATGAAAGGGCTTTCCAGGAAGAAGTCCATCCTCATGCCCTGAGACATGGGTGCTGGGATGAAAACACCCAAATCCTACAAGAACACACAGAACAGAGATGGTGTCATTAACTGGTCCAACAGCATCTTGTATATACATTGTAATACTTGAATGTCAGGACAGCGTCCTGTATATGCCTCAACCTTGGCTTGTAATGAGGACTGTAACTTCACTGAACTCACCTTCACTGCATCTTGACGGATCTGGTTAATTGTCTTTGGTCCGTTGTCAATGAAAGCCTTGCGTGGGACCCAGTTGTTTTCTCGCAGTTCCACTGTGTCTTGCAGCAGGAAGCGGATCCTAGCGGGCAACTCCTTGTTGTTCATTAAGGATCGCATACGGCCAAAGTACTGATCCATTAAAGACTGGAGAAAGGATGGAAAGAAGAGGGTGGGGTGAGGGACAGCAGAGGCTGTACATACAGTATGGAAACAGGATTTACATTAGCACTGGCTGTGAGCACTGTGGCATTAGGTGAGGCTGTGTCAAGCCAGATGGTGAGCTAAGCCAGAACCTGAAAAACACAGCTGACCCTGCAGAACCACTAAGGCACACACAAAGAGGCTAGCAGAGTAAAAAGCAAAAGGGCAAAACCCAAATGCAAATGTTTGGTTTGACTTTGCCAACCCAATAACAGAAATATAAAATTATTTACAAAAATTGTATTATTTGATTTATTTATTAAAGTTTTATTTCTGCATGCAGCAACAAAAGTGAAGTTTTATTCCACAGACACGCCTGCTGCTGCTGCTGCTACCCAGCCATTCACAGCCTCTCCAGATGGCTATGGTTTCTTGGGAGCCAATCAGAGGTCGGAGCTGTTACCTTTGCTTTCTCATGGTCGAGTCTCGGCCCCACTGTTCTCATTATCTGACAGAGGCACTCCAGATCCTCTCCCATATCTTTGAGCTGGACTCTCTTCTTCTTTTCCAGAAGCTTCAGAAAAGAGGAAAGAAAAGGAAAGCAGTGGATCACACAAGGGCCTCTATACAGCGTCTTTTTATTCTAGCAGAGTACTGCTAATTAAAAAAAAAACATACTGTTTTGATGCACTTATGAAGGATAGATTCATGGATGAGGTCAAGTTTGCCAAGTTCCCCGATGAATTTAATGTTGCCAAGCATCTTGATCTTGGCAATGGCACGCTGCTCCTCTTCCTCAGAAGTAAGAGGGTTGTCATGTTTGTCATAGACTGAGGTAAAAAAGAGGAGGCAAAGCAGTTTGTGGACAGGTTATGGCAAAATGAGCAACACAATACCGCACCTCTTCCAAGATACACAAAGAAGGGGACTTACTTTCAACATTTCTAGTGCGGTTTTCAAATTCATCTTGAAGCTTGGAAATCAGCAGTCTTCTGAAGGTCTACAAAAAAACAAAAAACATGTAAACACAAAAAAAAAAATGTAAAGAACTATTCATATCCGTGTTCCAAAGGTGTGCTAAAAACAACAAAACACCCATTAAGAAAACTGATTAGCTTTTACCAAGATTACAGCTGTGATGTTAGCTGTAGCATTCTTTATCAAAGAAGTGGTACAGGTTTACAAAGGAGAAAACTTGTACACAGGAGACTGAAGCGTATTTAACTGTCCAGATGAATGTCAACAGCTACTTACTGTGCTCTGCTTTTGGGATGTTTGGATCTCAGATGAAGGGCCATCAAAGTTTGGTGCGTCCTCTGCCAAGCGCAGACATAGCTGAGCATAGAGCGAGCTATACTTCGGCTCTTCTAGGGCTTTGTCTACAATCTAAACCACAGAGAGGGAGGGGGGGGGGAAACCAGAGAGGGACAATTCAGGCCAATAAAACAGGGTATGAGTCACTCAGAGCAGCCTGCCAAGTGCAGATGAAATACATTTCCATTTAGCAGAGCACAAAAAAAAAACAACAACAATGGAACTTACCAGCAAGATGATTCCTTTAAGGACGAGTTTTGAATCTACGCCCACGTTCAGGAGCTCAAGGCATAGCTTGTCAAACTTCTCAGGCGTGAGTTTGTTGAGTATGCTTGAAAAATAGACAACAGGGTGAAGAAGAGGCAGAGAGTGTAGGTTAGTTTTCTCATTCATTTAGTGGTACATGCCAGAGTTTATTTTAGTGCCACAGCAACAAAAACAAATTCCATCCAAATCTTAAAACTCACTGCCCTCAAGCTGTGCTGCAAACACTCCTCCTTGAACCCTAAGGCTCTGTGAATTTGCAGGTTCACCATGTTATTCTGCTTCCAGAAATTAATCCTGTTGTGAATACTTGCATTTGGCTCAGTATTACCAGGCTCCTCCTGCAACTAACCCTTAAACTACAGAATTCACATAAGACCCAGGTCTAATCACTGCTAAACCAAACCATCTATGCACAATCCACGGTCACATTTAGCTGAAACTTAAAACAAGCATAAGCTTGTCAAACAAATCTTTTTAGGGCACTACATTAATATGACAGACGTAAAGACCTCAATAAGAAGCATTCTTGTGCTATCCTCGGTACTTAAGTCAATGTTACATCAGAACCACTCTATTGTTTTAGATTGTATAACATCTCTGTTGCAGTCTTGGAGAAATGATCCATGAGCTAATTCACTATGCTTCACTGCCTAAGTACTCATACACACTTGTGGAAAGCTGCAGCATGATTTATTTTGCAATGACTGACTGCAACAGAGCCAATTAATAATGATTTATAATTCCAGGGGCTTTGTTTACTACATCTCATTATACACATGACATCCCATTCTTTACTGGATTTGTTCTTACTGAGAGCACAGGATTATATCTGCGTGACACTTAATTTTAGCAAGTTAAAAACTTCTCCCCAGGCAACTATCTGAAATCCTATAGGATTTTTAAAATTTTATTTTAGGTGTATAATAAAAAAAAGCACACTGAGTCTTAACCTGGCTCAGCTATTGTACATATTAACTTTAGTAAAAATACTTCATCTCTCCCAGCTCAGGCTAAATACTCAAAATTCTACTTTCTGTAGCAGCTACCAGCATTCCTTAGGGAAAAAACACCACCTCTTCATCTTTTGTACTTGTAAACATCACCTAACATGGTTGGGGGAAGGTCCTTACTACCCTCTTGATCTGACCTTTGATTGCTTCAACAGAGGACTGAAGCAAAGGAGCCATGTCGGGGGTGGGGAGCGTGAAATGTTATGTTCTGTCAGCAGTTAAAACTTTTTTCTTTAATCAACTTGACCCCAACTCCTGTAATCTCTGGCCAAGACGCTCTAGTGAATAAAATTGTTCAAGCCAAACCACAACAATTCATTGATGAGTCAGGCTTTGTTAATTTTGATGGACTAAATGCACATAACTGAAAAGGTTACAGTAGAAATAATCTTTGGGCCACAAGAGAAATTCCTGCATAAGACTAATTTAAAAAAGAAAAAAGAAAAAGCAGCACTTAAGGTCCCTGGGTGCAGAATTAACATCTGAAATATTCACACAGATGGAACCTTACCCCCTCACTTTCCTGAAGATTGCATCGTGTCGCTCTTTTTCGTTGCTGGAGTTGACATCTCGTCTAGTGCTTCGTGAAGGAACCCATCTCTGAACGCTTTGCCCTGGGGTTTTCCCCAGGAACTCGCTGCAGAAGTACAGAAAAAGAGACTTTTGGGTAAACGGCTGTCTAAACAGGATTTGTAGTTTATGTAGAACACAGGAATAAATGCTTTGTCACCAACACAAGGCCTTGTTTCCTCCCTATTTTACCCTTTGTTGTGAAATGAGCCCAGACAAGCTGGTAAACATGTGTGCACTATCTGCACTTGATTGACATCTTACAGGACTTCTGGGTATTCAAGAGTTTCCTGGAATTTGGGTGCCCAAATCAACAAAGGTGGCTTAATCACTTTTTCTGCATAGGAGGAAGCTAGTAACAATAGTCACTGGTGCCAGAGTACCATTACAAAAAAATCATACATTAAGAGTGCCCCAGAAAAATGACAAAAGACAGACCTGTTGCCGACAGTCTTGGGATAGTGCTGAGGTGCACCCCTACCACCTCCTCCCCCCGAAGAAGCACTGCAGAAGCAAAATGAAACACAAACATCAGGCGTAATGGAATACCGCAACACAGAGCAGGCCTCTTTCATTACCTCATAGGAAACAAGACTGTCATGTTTACCTTCAACCTTCATATACACTATAAAAAAACAACCTCCCTGCTTCAATAATGCTCTATCCAACAAACAAATCTTCTTAATTTTTGACTGTAAAGCACTAAATTAAAACAATTTGAAGAAGAAACCAAGGAGCAGTGAAGTCATGGCCCATCCAAAAGCTTGATGAACTGTAAGATGCATCTTTGGGGTGACAGTCGCTGTAAATTGTTGGAGAGCCAGAGATTCAGGTTAAAAAATGACAACACACATTTGGCTTTTCTGTTTGACTTACAAACAGCAAGGTCAAATGCAGTCCATCTAAGGTAATGGTTTGCACTTTAATGCACCAGTCAGTCAACTGTGTGGAACAAAGCCAAAGAGTAGCTCTAGCTTTGGCCAGTTCTATGGATTGCGATTCATAATTATTCAAATTATGCCACTTCCACCCTCTATTACACAGTGGCACAATTTAGTTAGCTTTTTCAATAAACTGGGTTTTTTTAATTTGAGTTTAAACGAGTTTTATTTTGACTACACTTTCTATATGGCACAAGTCCACAAAAGTTTATCCTAACGGACTGTGATTCTTTTGAACAATTTATTATTGGTGGAGCTAGGTTCAGTGATGTAATGCTCACAAATTACATTACAGCCTATTGTGAATTTATACTCAAGGCATTTTAAAACCTTTCACTGATCAGCTTGATCAATGTTCTAACGGAAACAAGTAAAAAGTAAAAGTTTCTGTACAAGATTAAACGCCCAATCTATCTTTTACAATTAAACAAGATCTCAGAGCATTTGAAGTCTCACTTTAGATATCTGAGTAAAAGTAAACCCCTATACTGTAAAGTGGATGTGTACTGTCATCACCAATACACAACCAACAGGAAAGAAATCCTCCAAATGCTCATTATGTCTACCCAACCCCCAAGGTCTAACATAGAGAAGTGCCTGACAGCCATTTTAAGCCTTCCCACATCCTGCTTTGTTCTAAACGCCGGAAGTCTCTGCCCAAAATATTAGCAGAGGGCTAACCATGGGGGGAAAAAAAAAATCATGTTGGCATTTGCCCTACAAGCTTTGATTTATTACCTGAAACGAGAAGCACCCCCTTCTGCAATCACACTCTCCACTTTGGCGGCTTGACAATGAAGAATACTCAAAAGAATAAGAATAATAGGAGGGGATGGGGAAAACGGTGCTGGGAAGGAGAAAGAGAGATGCAACCAGTTAGTGTGTGGGGGTTGGTAAAAACAACACATAATCAGACTGCAGATGAACAAAAACGTCATAAAACCAGAAAAATATGGTCCTGGGACTTGATTATCAGTTCAACAGCCAGGTCTTTGTTAAAGGTTTAACATTAGTCAGTGCAGAAGAGCACATTTTTTAAAGCAACTTCTTTACTGCAGTGAAGTTTAGCGTTGAACACGATGGGATACACATTGCAGATGTACCAGCAGAGTACTGAGGAGTCTTTTCGACACCAAATGTCACGATGTTGTGCTGTGAGCTTCTCTTTTCTCGGCTACAACAAAGCCAAGGTGCGTCGGCTAGGCGGCTAACGCTACCTGCTAATGGTAACCCATTAGCCCGCTAGGTTGCTAAGTGAGCTAGCTAACGTTACGTCACGACATTGGTGTTTATCAACTCTGGGTTCGTTGCTTTGTACAATTAAATACACTTACGTAACGAGAAATGCACACAGTTACACAGGAATAACATTATTGTCTGTGGCGGTATATTATGGGATGTGCTCTTTGCTGTTTTTTTTTTTGAATTAGCTCTAAAACAACGCTAGCCTAAGCGTTAACAGTAAGCTGCACCATAATGCAGTGAAACGGGGCAGGGCAGCATGGGTAGCGGCTAATGTCTCAACTCGACTGTACATTTATCGACATCCCATCATGGCCAGAGACCTGACATACGATTTAGGACCAGTTATGGAACGAGCATGTCCCAAAACCCCAGTGTAATCCTAGACAGTAACTCGCCATGTCAGGCGACATTTAACCGATAAAATGCTAACTACACGTATTTTCTAGTAAATACCAGTAAAGAGTAGCTAGTCGACGACGCCATTTTCTACTTGAATGTAAATCAGCTGAGGTACGCTAGGCTAGGCTAGCTACCGGCTCACGAGCTAATATGCTATAGTTAGCCTAAGCAAGAAAAAGCCGATGTTAGCATCTTAGCTCGCTAGCTAGCAGAAGCCATTTTGGAAGAACCGGTGCGGTTTTGTAAGGGAGAAAAATCTGCCTTACCTTTAACAAAGCAACTTCAGTTTTATAGTGTTGTGTGACTACCAAAGAAGAAATAGGACAGGTGTAAAAGAAAAGCGTGTTTTGCGACGGGTATCAGGAGAGCTCAAAGCAGAAAGATGACCGCACAAACACTCTCCACTCGCCGCTTGGCTTGTTTGCGTTAGCTAGCTCCAAAGATCGCTGCCTTATGGGGGCACAAAGCCACCAATTTGCATTGGGCACGTCATTTGTTGCCATGCCAATTCTAGCCAATCCAAAGAAAGATATATTTTTTAAGGCGTTCCCAGAAGAACACGTCATCCAATAGGAGGCACCTTCAAAGAGAAGAGCCCGCCTCCTTCACTTCAGTGACACACAATGTAACATCTGCAGTAAAGAAACATCTATTGCTTATCTGCTCAAATTAATGAATATAAAAGATTAAAATACTACTAAGTAATCAAATACATAATACACCCAACCTTCATAATGCATTTAGGCTGTCTAGACAAACATCTATACTGATATTCCTCATATGAGGTTAGGTTATTTAAGGAAAAACAGATTGTAAGAATTGCCAATAAACCCTACATATTTATGCAGGCCTAATCTGTTTCCAATTTTGCCTTTTGCATCAGGTAATTTGATTGTCTCATTATTTCATGTTTTAATGGACTACAGTAGCTCATGTCTTTCTAAACAGACTTCAGCTGTGCAGGCTGTGTTAGAGTTCTGTATTGTTTTCCATAGTATATGTACTTTCATTTGGTCATATTGCACAGATGCATTTCATTTCATGTCTGTGTGCTGAGCCCATTTAAATTTTTGGTTTGTGCTTTGTTACTAATTGGCTTACTGTTTTCAAGTTGATCTTTGGGCAAGGATTAGTTGTGAAAAAGGGATCGAAGTTGACCAGGCCACTCGTCTGGCTAGGCTAGCTTACCTTACCTTACCTTTAACAAAGCAACTTCAGTTTGCTAACTGCACCTAAGCCACTTACCACTCACCAGAACAATGATTTTAAAAGTTACCTTTAAATCAAATCATAATACACTGCAAAAAAACCTTTCCTGTCACTGGAGGTGAGAAACCTTCATTTGTTTCCAATCCAGTTTCCTCAATGATAAAATGAAAGAGGAAAATCCTTTGTGTTTAATGCTTAAAAATTCAGAAACTGGCATAGACAATATTTATTTTTATTTAGCGGTTCAGGTTGCTGTAGTCCTTGATCATTTGTTTGTTATGCACTTATTAGAGTCAAAGAACTTCAACTTCCTTATGATGCATTTAACTTCTAATGGACAAATCAGTCACCAGGCTTGAGCTCATGACCTTCTATTTAGGAGCTCATCCGCCCTGGTGCCTCTGTGCTGATGTAGCTGCTTAAGAAAAAACTCTGTCCACTTCCACCACAGTCCAGTCTTGAACATTTATAACTGACTTCATTTTCACTTCATCCACAACTGCCAGGTTTGGAGCTGCATCAGTCCAGGCCAAGGGCAAACCGCTGCACATCACTCAGTCTACTGGGAAGGGCACTGGTCATGACCTCATCTGCTTCATGCAGCCAGGAAGATAATTGGGGACCTCCATCACCCTAGACACCCACAAAACTCCCCCTGGCACTTCCAGTTAATCAGCCTTCCACCGCTTCACCTTTCCTGCAGAGCCACTGCCAAGAAAACATCTGTTTCCACTAAAGGACAATAAGCACAAAATAAAATGGATTTGTGGAATGACGTGAACATGTTACTCAGGTTTTAATCATTTAGATTAAATTAGTGTTGCTATATCAAATTATTTTTCATCTCTGGTTCATCATGTTTTTAGGATGTACCAGCAGGTTGAACATATAAATTTGGGGAACTGTCAAATGACAGTAAAACATAAGTGACAGGTTTCATAACAACCAAACATTATATTAGCTATTATTTAGGACTAATCAATGAAAGCAGCTGCTGGTGCTGGGCTGAAATAAAAACAAAATATAATCTAACTGGAAAATGACTGGCCTGTTAGGCATATGCAGGATTTCACCCCAAATCAACAACAAAACAGCTAATTTCAGAGATTAGCTTCTTCACTTTCTGGTTTAAGGTTAAACAAGCTGGTCAAAATGAACTTGTACAACATTTGGTTGCAAGAAACTCTGCAGGTCTGTGCCCAGTGGGTGTCTAGGAGGGTGGAGAGGGCAACACAAAATCACTGAGATGTAGGAAATGACAAAACATGACTAACAAAGGTGACTTGTGGCAGCAAGAGAATGGGCTAACCAAACAAAGCAATAACTTCTCCACAGGCAGTGACAAGAAACAAAGGGTGGGGTTGGGAAACAGCCAACCAACAGTACAGCAACAAAAGAAATCATTCACGTGCACTGAAATAAAGAGAAAACAGAGCAATCCTTTTTCATGCATAAAAGTGTGTTATGGCTGATTAGAATTGTAGGTGGAAGGACAATTACATGGCCCACTGACTTTACTGTCTGTATATTTATTACAGTTTATTGTCAGTGGTACAGATGAAGGGGTTTGTGCCTTTAGGAGATGAGATCACTCTTAACTACACTGCTACAAACAACTGAACTGTATTTAAATACGGGGGTGCACATCATGGAAACTGAAAATTCCCTCCACTGAAGACGAAGATGAGAGTTCAGTAACAAATATCTTTTGTTCCTGTTGGGCAGGGGAGGATTTAAGCTCAAAATGTGCATTTGTCATTTTGTGCAAATGTCATTTTGTATAAACATGATGAAAGACAGCTGAGACAGAAATGAGAATTGTATCTAAATGTAGTTCATTCAGATTTACACTAGAGGGCAGAAAGAGCCCTCTCATTTAATTGAAAGACATCAACAGGGTTTACTGAGTTTTGTTGTTGTTGTTTTTTTTTTTCTTTTTTTTTTTGCTGCTTGGTCCTCCATTAGGATGCACTCTCAGCACAGATCTCCCAAGAATCCTATTACCTTCCCCTATCATAAACACTGACTTCAAATCCTGCACACAAAATAAAACACAAGTGCTGTACTCTTGACAGCACTAAGTGTTGTTCTCTCTAACCTCACTCTCTCTTCTCCTCTTACTTCAGGAAAACTATCATCTTGCAGCTCTAGTACCACTTCTTGCTTTATGAGGATAAAGATCTTTGACCCAATTAGCTGTCTTTATTAAATGCAAGTGTTCTGGCCTTCATTTAAACCACCAGCCAACCTTCACACAAGCCTCAACCCGCTCCTATTGTGTTGCCAAAGTACGAAGTGATTACAGATTTAATTAGCTCAGGACCTTGCTTCTACATCCATACTGATATTTGTGCAGAGCCCTGAGACAGAAGCCTTGATTGTGTGATGATATCTTGCAGGAGAAATGTAACACAGCCTGGGCTCCAGTTAATCCCATAACTTCAGGTCATTTTCACAACACTCACCCATCATCAGAAGAGCTATATACTGTATGAAACTATGAAATCCTACATCCACACTCTGGTAAGGAGCAGAACAAATAGTCAGGTCTTTCTGTTAATTAAACCTCAGCTTTGTCCTATACTGTGTTTGAATTTAGTCAAACGTATTGATTTGGTTATTTTAAATATTGTTCTGTTCAGGTCAGCAGAAAAATGTGATTTGATTCTGGTTCATAAATGCTACTTGGTATTTTATAATGAAAATAAACACAATAAGGAGCCATAGACAAAGTTGCAGAAAGTTATCATCTGTCATTTCTGAGTCTGTTTCTCCAAAACCTTCTCCCTGTTCACACTACAACACGTTTCAGATGTATCCACTGTAGGGACCATTTTAATCAGAAAACACTGATTTAAAGCTGGATACACTGACACAGACAGGTGGAGCGTGTGTATGTGGTCCTGTTTATATTATGTCATCCGTACCTGTACAGTCTTACATCATACACTTTGGGTTCTATAAGGATGTGAGCACAGGGGTCCACTTGAAACCTTGCATATATTGCAGGCATGGAAAAGTGAATGAAAGGTGACAAAGGGAGGGAGGACAACATAAGATTCTTCTTTCAGATTTAAAATAGTTTAGTGTGGACGTAGTCTAGGCTTAAGGGTTGTTTCGAGGCCAAGGGGATGCTGTATGTGGGGATATAGAAACATTGTGTTTATCCACCCAGATGATGTGTAGGATGATGCAGGATGACGTGTAAGCATTACACACAAGCATGGCCGCAATAATTCTTTTATATTTTTTTGTACTTAAGACATATTTCTGCTGCCATGACTAAAACCCTTCACCTGAACTAATGATTAACAAGGAAGTAAAATATGCACATACAGTAAAAGCAGATGAATGGGGTTATCTCTTCAGCCTAAAGTTGGAATAAAGCTGTCACATATTATAAGTGTCATACCGTACTTGGATCCGTGTTTCTCTTGACGTGATTTTAAAAATGCCTTTGGTACTGTCAAAGACTTGGAAGGAGGGCTAGTGCTTAAAAAACAACAAGCATGACCTTTTCCAAAGACGCATTTATTGTTCAGTGACAGCCATGGTATGAGTTGTTTGGGGTTTTTTTTAGCAGTTTTGTTGGAATCCAGTTTGAGTGAACAGGGCTGTCTGTGCTGCGAAGGTGAATGAGGGACAAGAAAGATCTGACAATTTAAAAAAGAAAAAAGTAAATAACATGCAGTCGTTTTTTTGTGTACAAAATTTGGTGGTAATCCCCTTATGTTCTGTGCCAAAATGCTTTCTTAAACTCAACTATTTTCACAAAAGCAGTGAATATAATAATTATCTTACCACCAAAGATTCTGAAAACTATTCATAACTGAATCTGAAGCAGTTCAATTATCTTTGCTGCAGGAGCATAAACATGGTGGGATGGACAAGGTCATGCTTTCCACACTATCTATTTATACCAAGTTTACCTTTAACCCACTTGTACTATACGTGCATCTGTGACCTTCAGAGAACATAGAAAATATGAATGAAACACTCCCTTTCTCTCCCCCTGAGATGTGTGTGACCTTTCTCGAACATTTCAGAACCACTATTTATCCAAGGAAGGGGCTTTGTAGCAGGCACTTTTTTCAGTTATTTGTACAAACCTCACAATGACAGAGCCAGTACAGCCTCTACTGACAGCCACCAGTGCTAGAGCGAGAAATAAACACTTTATTTTAACTTACATAAAACCGCTACTAGAAATTTACATTTAATGTTGTTCTGAGGTCAAACAACATTTCTTTTCCTCTCTCTTTTTAAAATGTATATGTGCACCTGACTTTACGTGCTGTCAATAATACCTGACTTAGTTTTGTAATATCATAGCTCATGACACAAGCAGCTTTTTACGTGTTGTTTCTTCACCTTTGTGTAATTATATTTGAATGGATTTGGTACCAGATCAGAAATTCTTAACAACAAAATTATGAAACAAATTAGTTATGAAGTTAGAAACAAGCCTGAATGTCTCACTAAATAATGAGCTCTTAATTCTTCCTTGTAACGTGTAGCTCAGTGACCCCTGCAAGCCACAGTGTAATTCCAACACTGGTTATAGCGTAGTTTCCTACAAATCACATATAAAATATTTCCAGCGGCTAAAACAGAATAATTTTAGAAAATGATAAGACAAACAGAAGGTTTCTATGAATTTGCTGTTGTACAGTGACATCCAACATACAAGGAGAGGTAGCCTCAGTAGAACTTGTTGAAATACATGAAACACATATTATAGGAGAGGAAAGACTGTTATGTGCTGTTTACTGGGGAAAATTCCATAATTGAAGTGTATTCTGGGAAATGTGGCATACTGATAACTGGAACAGAAGGACACTGTAGGTAAAGTTGGGGAAAAAAATGGAAGCAGTTCGCCCAAAACACTGGAACATACAGATCACACAGGCAAGATTAATATTTAATATATAATATTTTATAGATCTAATAATAGAAGATCTAAAGGTCTGTTCAGAGAACCATGCTAGTGCTGTGGCTCTAGTGATGGCAATATCAATCGGGCAAGGGGTTGGTCTACCACCTTCACTGAGATATCTCAACAACCACTGAATAGAAGGTCCTGAAGAATGAAGCTTTTGAAGTTGATATTTTGGTTTTTAGTCCAAAGTCTAAACATTTATCAGATGGATTGTCGCGACATTTGGTTTGGGCATTCATGCTGCATTAAAATAATCCCCGAACCGTTACGTAGCGCACCCTGTCGGCATGCTAACTCCCCTGAATTAACACTGTGTGCATGATAAACATTATACCTTCTGAACATCAGCAGGTTAGCATTGCTGCTGTGTTCAGCACTGCTGTGCTGAAATACAACCCCTCAGAGCTGCAGGCATTGCTTTAGACTCGTAGTTGTGTCTTGTTGAGGGACAACTTTAGAGGCACCTTTGAGGCCTTACTGTTCTATTAGCTATCAAATGTTATGCTAGACATCCTTCTTTTAATATAGGGTTAGTAATAGAAGACTAGAAATATGCTGTAGTCATAAACTTGAAAACAATTGGCCGTGTGCATCACTTTAATCCTTCCCCCTTGTCCCCAGAGGGAAAGTCTCCCATTCTCAGGCTGTCTGGCTGAAGCACTGAAAAACCGTGGTACATGTGACCCTCTTCATATGTGAATCAATAATGCACTGTGATATCTTCTTCTTTTTAATCTCTGCAGTCAATTACATTGCACCTGACAGGCTAATCTAAAAGAACACATTACTGTTTGAGTGGCCCGTGACAAAGGCTATCGCTTTCAGTTGAAGAAAGGGGTTTCTAACTGCTCGCATGGATTTTAAAAGCAGAAAACAAAATTATCTCATATCAGATTTCAAACTCTACAAGAGACACCGGAGAAATAATTCACTATTCATGTGAAAATCAGAGTCCACGCTTGCAGACTTCCAGTCAATTTACGCCTCATCATAAGATGGTGACATGTTTGACAACGTTTTTTTTTTTTTTGCACATTTCTCTAAGTGGAAGAATTGATCACTTGTCAGCTGCATGTCAGAGTCGAGAATGACCCGCTAAGACTTGGACAGAGAGGGAGTACATTTCCCAGGCTAGATTGCGAGAGAATTATGCCACCGTAAAAACCTCTATCCAGTACAGTCCGTCAGGTGGAGAGAGACGTTCTCTCTGTAGACTTTTCTCCAGTTTTTGTTTTTTTTTTCTCTTATAAACTAATCTTGTTTGTGTTTCTCTTTTCACTGGTGTCTTGGGAATGCAGGATTAAAATATTAGCACTTCCTATTCAAGCTCTTCTCTCTAGTTCAAAACAAAAATCAATATGAGCTGCATTATGTAAAAATGTTCAAAGAAACCCAGTCCCGAAGGTGGGGGTCGCTTCCTGTGAGCATTAGTGTATTTAGACTTGAGGACATATTCTGCTCTGACAGAACCAAGGAGCTTCACTTGAAGCCTAAGCCTGTTTTGGTGGTGAAGATTTCTTTGTGTATGCATGTGCAATAATTTATGATGCATATGCTTGTGTATGAATGTTAAACAAGAACTTGTGACTTGTGGGTATAATTGGTCCCTACACACAGATGTTTTTCTACACAGGGACTGACACTTTCCATAGAGCAGACTCCAAGGGACTGAGGTGGTCTGGTCCCTTGATGTGGAAAATATAGAAAAGACTATTATTAACATCCCACAGTGGGACTGATCTCAGAAACAAATAATCTCAACAGTAAATCAAATAAGAGCAGCCAGGTAAAGCTTTAAGACTGAGCACCAATATATTCATGGGAAGCTTTTTCCTTGACTGAACAAAATTAAGATTTATATTCTTTCATGCTGTGCCTTTAAAACAGGCACGTTCAAAATGTGAATATACTCAACGTTCAATAAATCCTCCTTTATCTCTCAGTTTGTTTAAAAAAAGAGGGACTGCGGTGGCCTCAAATTGCACTCAAACACACCATTACTCTGGACCTTAGTGGTAATTTTGCACTATGGCAATTACCACACCCCATCATTTGTGCCATCTGAACCGCTCTGGGCAGCCCAACATAAGAGAGCTAAAGCATCCGTAAATAATTTCTTGCTTTAGAAATGGAGGGGACCACTGAGCAGGAAAGTGTCCTTGCTACTAATTAAAAAGCCACTACTCAAACTGACCCTCTCCCCCATTAAAGCCTTCAGTCCCACTAGGTTTAGTGAAATGTTGTGTTCACGGACTGAGAGGGCATCAAGAAAAGAAGCAGTCAGAGGTTAAAACTAGGAAAAGAACTGAGGCGGCTTTGTGGAGGATGACATCCAAACCCAAATTATGCTAATTTGAGGTTCTGTTGAGAGCCTGTCAAGTCCTCACAGCATCAGGACCCTGGCAGACATATAGCTAATACTGCTGCAGAGTTAGTGCTGCACTCCATCTGTGCCGCAGCCCTCTCTTCGCTTTCACTGACGCAGAACCTGCCTGACATTTTCAGAAAGGAAACTATAGTTAATTTGTGTGAGGTGCATCTGGTTTGCATTTCAAGGCTTTCTTTAAATGTGCTGATTGACAAATTGTGGCAGTTATGGGTTATGCGGTGTTATCTTTGTGACCATATATTCTCATTGGGAAAATAAATTGAGTCATTGAATTTTGGTTGGACAATTGCCATAGCACAATAGATGATGCGTAAGAACAAGACATCAACATGCCTTCCTTTGATTTATATTCAAATGAGCCATACAAGAAATTGGATTTTGCATTATCTCCCAAAGGGTTTTTTATGTTAATATTCTAACACATGAATTAGAGGTGATTCCTCATTGTGCAGCACCGTCTGAGAGAGGAACATCAACAATGGACCACAGTGACTCCTACATTAACACTGACTGCACCGTCTGTGTGGAAACCCGCCTTCCCTTTTTGTTTATGATTTTCCGCACTAACAAACAAACTGCCACCTGGCCCTTCTCAAATTTACACTTGAAAGATGTTTTTTCTTCTTCTGACAAAGGATTTTTCAGCATTAAACTTCAAGGGTGAATAAACAAAAGGCAAGAAATAGATTAAAATTCTTCTCTGTCCAGTGTGAGTCTAATAATGATGAGACCTATACATGCTTATTATAAATAATGGCCTTTAACAGAGTATGAAGGTCAAACATTGTTCATGATGTCAATTTGATTGGTATCTAATTGCTGGTTCACCTTGGTGGTTAGAGTCTCATTCATATAGCAAAAGAACAGCAGAACCTCATTTAATAATATGAATAAGATTTGTCCCCAGGAAATTCTACTGAGACTCTTAAGTCATTTTATGCTGTCTCCCTGTAATGGGTTCTTCTAATAAGTAAATTTGAACTATTCTTGGAACATCCTGGAACAGCCTGAAGGAGCCCTGGAGGTCCTCAGAGCCCCCGTCAGGGAACCAGTATTTTCTGCAATTATCCTAAAACCAGAACATCACGCTGGCACAAATGCTGGGCAAGAAACTAAATAACAAACTTTTCAGTGGATTTTCTCCCCTCAGGTGAAATTCATGCAGTTTGTATGGCTGTCACCACTGTTTAAATAAGATAAAGCAGATTTTATACATACAAATACAAATATACAGGCTTCTTAATTGTTTTTGCTGTTGTCCCAAGACCACCGCAGTATTTATGTGTAGCATACTAAAACGCATCATAAAAGCAGTTCAAAGCTGTCACTTACATAACAATCAGAAAAAGTTAGTTAACTTTATCTTAAGACCATGTTATTGCCTGTTGAGAATTCACATTTCTAAAAAGCATCCATAGCAAACCTCAAACCCTGTGAACTGTACGTTGGATTTTGACTAACCATCACAAAGGGGACGGGAAATTGTGTTTGCTATTGGCCAGTACAAATACTAAAAAGTCCACAAAAAAGAAATATTCAGCATAAAACAAAAATGAATCTTATTCAAACAACAGTTATCACCATAATCTAGGAAACACAACATGTTGCTGAATGATATTATGTTCCGGGGTCCAATATTTAGATTCTGATTGAGGTTGCCAGTGGAACATAACTTTCTTTCTCTCTGTGGCCTGAAGTTACAAGTCACTATGGGAAATGTAGTGCACCAGATGAGTAAGGACAATATACAGAAAATAATGCAGCAATAATGTAGAGAGTGAGGCATCATGATTTATGATATGAGGGTGAAGGAGTATATCTACATCTATCTATCTATCTATCTATCTATCTATCTATCTATCTATATAGATATATATGTATTTGTGCATTTCATTAACAGTAAATAACTCAGCAGATATCTTGATTATTGCATGCCATTCAGTTGCTTGCTATTTTTTATTTTCAGTGTACATGTAATGCAGGTTGAGTATTGGCAAACATTTCTGTGACGTCCATCCTCTCTGTGTTCGGTCCTCATGGACTAAAAGTCATCATCGAGTGGCTTGTACACGGGTGTAATTAAGATGTGAGGCTATGATAAGAAATCTCTCAGAAAGCTGACAAACTGAGGTTACATGAAACGGTAATGTTTAATTTATGTGTATGCCTTTCACAACATTTAATGATGTCCTCAGATGTTCTTTAGGGAGAAAAACACATATTTCCATGCAAATTAGACGACAAACACAAACAAATATGCTAGCCTCCTGGATCAGCACATATCACACAGAACCAGACGGCCAGATTATTCCAACGTCTGAACAAATATGCCCTTTTTTTTATTCATTGCCTTTCTGTTTAGTTTGTAGCCTTGTTTGTTTGTGCAAAGAGCATTATTCTGTTCCAGTGGTTATCCTGCCCATATTGTCAGACAGTGGCCAGTTCACTGCTCAAACAGAACTCGGCTGTGGAGACTTTGAAAGATGTGCTTTAATTCAAGTAAAATGAGACTAATGTGCAATTAATCTTCTGCAACAACCAGGCAAATTAAATGTCTTTATTCAGCATGAGAAGGTGTGAAAGAAGGGAAGATTAGCTTAACTGGTACAATGACACACAGTTCGCTGCAGGGGAATCAGTGTTGTTAAATCTTCTTGGCGATTAGCTGTGATTAGGTGATGTTTAAAGAGCGAGTGCTGATTTCTTATTGCATTTCTTGAACGGAACATTGCCGAACTTTAAGCTACGAGCGTGTGAGTTTTAGTGCTTACAGGCAAACATCTCTCCAAATTAACATACCCTGCCAACACGACATCAGTATCTTTGTGCAGCTCAGCTGTCAGAATTTCAAATGACTTGTTCCGTCTTTGCTTTTGTTTGCCTGGGCAAGACGCCTTTCAATTCTGTACCCACAAACCTGACAGAACAATGGAAGCCGACATAATGGATTCCAGAGGGATTTTGAGGGATGAAGCATTGAATGTTGTAGATCATCACTGGTGAGGCCACCAAGGGCTTGTTATGTTTGTGCTGTATAAATAAAGTTTGAGTTGCTGCAGTTCAGTCATTATTTTCTGTCACTCACTCACAAATATGTGTAACTCTGATCTACCTCACCACAGCATAGAAAACATACAGTTCCTAAGTTACACATCAATACGTGTAAAGTTTAAAGTAATACTTCTTAATAAAGTATAGCTAGTATTATAACTAATAGTCACATTGTACCTTCTGGTAGTTGTATTTTGATTTTGATCACTCGAGTCACCCAAGCTCAACTTTCACATCATTGTTGTGGATTTATAAACGCACAAATTTACTGTTTGGTTCACTCCCACTGCTCTCATACATCTACAGTAGTTTCCAGATGCTGCAGGCAGCTGTTTTCAGAAATAAATCCACTCTACTCGTGCCCAGCACCAAATTACAGAGACATAGTTAATGGTCTAGGCGTTAACACAGTAGTGCATTTGGCAGCTAAAGAGCCAGCTCTGTTATGAAGCAGAACTACAAGCAGAACAAATATTGGACTTATATTTGTGCAGTAGCCAAAAATATGACTTCACATTTGTCATATCAAGTAGAAAGCTATGTCATTGTAGGATAGAAAATATACTTGCTTAAGTAATTCAGTTTATTGTGGGCTGCCATGGTGCATGTTACCAAATACAATCGTGCTAGTCAGATTACAATTAATTATTTATCATGCATGCACAAAAACCCAGGAACCAGCAGGAGTTATTTCAGCATAGGAGATGGTATTTAAGAGTATAATGAAGCTGCTAACGTTGGACTATCAATTCAAACATCCATCCATCCATCCATTTTCTATACCCGCTTTTCCTGGCTCAGGGTCACGGGGATCTTCTGGAGCCTATCCCAGCTCTCTCTCGGGTGGAAGGCAGGGGTACACCCTGGACAGGGCATCAATTCAAACATGATACAAATAATAAAATGTTTAAGCTGTAGTTCATTGTTTCCCCCCAAACATCAGCAAAACACCTTGTATCCTGCTATTGCCCTGCCAGTGTTATGATCCTTCTGCACTGGAATATGGCATGTTTCCAAACCATCGACCCAAGTGGGAACAACATGGCTGAAATACTGTCATGTCACTCTGTGCATCTGTTATACAGATGTCAAACTGCACACAGAGACTACGCTTAATCTACTGCTGCTGTCAAAAAAGACATCATGACAACTGATGTGTTTGAGTCATTACGTCTAAATGTTCGGTGCCATTCTGTGCGTTGCATGAGGGCTTAGGGGGCAGCCAATCAGTGCTGGCTGCTGTTTGCATAAATGACCAGTTATGATGGGACATTCCTCGGCTAATGAAACTTAGTGCGCTATTGGATTTTCTTTTGCTGTTGTCATTAATCAGTAATTGTTAGTTTGGGCAAGGGGCTCTTAGCTGTTGTTCTTCTGTTGTTAGAACACCAGGCCAGTGGCTTATTATACTGCAAAGCAAAGCACGTCTCTTTGAATCAAAAGCACTGTCAAAACATTAAGTGGGCTCACTGTATGCAACTTTCCACAGAAATATAAATATATAAACAGACTATATATAACAGCAGGCTGCAACTTACAACTTGTGACATTTTAGCCTCCATAATTCTGGATAAGCATCAGGTTGTTTGCTCCCAGACAGTGATTACCCCTGACACCTTTCATCAACACTTGATTTTCAAGTCACTGTTCCCTCCTCGGTACTGATCCCTCCCATACCCTCCTGCATCCTGCTGTTTTGTTGATGCAACACAGCAGCCCTGCAGCAATGTGTGCAGAGCAATGCAGAGAGAGACTTCCATCCTCAAATAAGAGATCATAAACCTGAGTTCCTGCTGAGTCCAAGCATAAAAAATAAGGAGCGGTGTGTAGTGACATACGGCGGCAAGAGACGTGACAGAGGTTGACAACTGAAAAGGCAGACGAAGTCTCTGTCAGTGCCAATGCTGAGCCCTGCTGTTAAGTTAAAGCATGAGTGCCCCACAGTAGTATCTTTGGATGTATCAGCATAGGTTTGAAGGTTGATGTTAAGAGCTAACTGATGTCTTTTTTTCAGGAAAAGGCCAGGAGGTCACAGTGTGCAGGAAAAGCACAGAGACATAAGGCAGAATAACCAGAGGATGGAGAAAACAATGGAAGGGATGTCAGAACCCACAGTCATTCACACCTTTTATGACTTTGACCAACACACACAGATTAACAGAGGTTAAAATGCCCGAGACGCCTCAGCAGTCAGTAAAACATCATCAGCAACTTGTCTCAAGTTAAGAAAGTTATTTCAATTTAATGACATTCTGCTTGTTAAATTAAATCACTTCTAATCTGTTTGTCTTTCAAGCTAAAAGGCAGACATTTAAGTGACTCAGCATAAATTTTGCACCAAATCTCTAATACCTCACTTCCTACACAGGATTTCTAATCTCTTAATTGGGTTTTACACTGCCTGCTATTATCAACAACTGCCACAGGCCATTTATTCATGGGTCTGTCTTTTCATTTCTAATTATTCTCAGCCTTTGACAGCGATCCCTGGGCAAAAGAGATGACACTGTTTGGAATAACTAGGTACATGTGTCTTCTCGAATTGCTCAAATTTTAGCTCCGTGTGTGTCCCAAAACAAAACGATGCACAAATTACGTCCCACAGGAGCAGATGAAAAGCCTCGAGCTCTGGCAGCTGATGTCTCACTGAGAGCTGGACCACAGACTTTGACTGCACTCTTACACACTCTTAAAAGAAGCTGCAATGCATGCCAGCCTACCCCTTTACCTGCTGTGTGTATTTTAATTTGGCCGAGAACAGAACTTGACTCTGGCCATCAAAGTAGAACCCAACAGAGGTCACTCAGACAGTTGAGAACTACAACATAAATCTCCTTTAACAGCTTAGGCAGTGAGCATTTTACAGGAGCCAACCCAGTCCTAGGAGAAGTTTCCAGAAGTGTTTTCACCATGCAGATGGTGCATGACTTTCATAAGAGCCTTAACAAATGGAAGGAGTAAATGAAGTGGACAGTTCCTCCCAACCGGAACATCCAGGACGTTCTACAGTCTTGGAGAAAATAGGTTCACATCTAGTTTCACTGGTCCAAGGAAATAATGACACATGAAAAAGGATCCTGCAGCAGCTAACTTTGCTGGTAGTCCAACTCAGAGAGCCTGGTACCCTACAGTCTCAATATTAGTCACACACGCTTCCCTCTCCCTCTGGGCGTGTGAACACAACAGATCTATTGTTATTTGTTTTCCAGTTGTTTCAACATAACACACAGAAGAGAAAAGTGCAGGAAAATGCTCAGGTTTTGAAGGATGAAGAAACAATATGGCTTCAGAACCTGCTTTTATTAAGCAAATCACACCCGGTATGTTAATTAACCAAGATTTCAATTAACAAAGCAAAATGTTTGCATTATATTTGCTGCTTCAGATAAAGCTGGGAAGCAAATTAAACAATGATCAGCAGTTGGATGTGCTTCAGATGGAATGCTAATGGCCGCTGATGATCACACAGCTACAAACTGCAGACTGTCAGACGGGTGTTTATGTGAAACAAATGAGTAACGTTTTGCCAAGAATATTAAATGATGAATATGGTTGATTATACATACATTATACACCACATTATACACCACACTGTATTCACCAAAATAGTTGCTGAGAACTAGGAACTTTGGTCTTGGGTCTAACCTGCAGTAAGTCTGTGATGTCTGGGATAATTATTCCTTACATGGGAAAACTACAGGAAAAATACTAGTAACTAAAGAAGAACCAGGTTTGTCTCCTGGACTTTAGAAGCTATTCAGACGTCTATCAATTTCATCATTTACATTTTATTTATTTTGCTTTCACAATAAATCTTGCAAACCAGAATCCAAATAGCTGTGCCAGTATTACAGTACTCTTGTTTCTTTATCATTCCTAAAATTATTAGATTAAAATCCTTTGACTTGCTACAGCAGAAAAAACATAAGCAGTGATAACTTTAATAACTATGCTGTTTTAACATCAACAATCCCTGAAATTCTGGTTAATAATAAATAATAGTTGATCAACTTTAGTTTCACTCCGTATGTTCCCCTCCTCCATGTGTACCCTCTATTCCCCCACCATCCCTTGATGAACCTAAGGGTTTGTTGACAGCTTGTGTTTCCTTCCTAGTCTGCTGTTGTTTTGCTCTAAAGATGTGAGTCCTGTTTTCCTAACAAATAAACCTCTGCACTGCATGCACCACACATCCGAGGTGTTTGTTGACTAAGCCAATATAAAATTACTGATTGGTGTGGTGAGCACGGCTTCTAGAAATTTATATTAGCCTGTGTGATCAATAGGGAGTTTTAGCTTTATTGCATTGCAATCAATAACACCAAAACAAACTAAATGTTCATTAGATTTCATGATAAATTTATGAAATCCAGAAACAACAGCTTATTGATTCTTACAGAAGTTTTATATCACCAACATTTCAAATGTGGGACAGTGGTAGATTTCAAAAACTGATAACAATTAGACACTATAAAAAATGTATTGGGGTGCTCGCAGTGCATTTTTCAAAAACAGCCTTTGACAAATGACAGCTCATATGTGCCCTGAGGGATATCCAATCAAAACACAAACAACTGACAGTAACCCTCAGAGGCATACCAATTAGGGTTAAAGGCTAAGAAGAAAGGCTTCTTTGCGGCAGACGTCCGGTTGACCAAGTTGTTGTGCAGGTCCAGGCCGCGTGCACCAACCGATCAATGTGGGTGGATACAGACTATAAGGGAGCAGAGTCCGCAGGGAGAGACGCTGAATCACATGGTCTCTGATCAATACTCAGCAGTGTATTTCACCTCTTTTAAGACACTTGCTCAGCACTGACTGGACTACACACATCTGACCAGCTTCAGAAGCTGATTTAATCAGGTTTGTGGAGTGTTTTTTACTTCCTTTGCAAATTAAACATTTCACTTTACTGACAAACAGAAAGGGTTTTGTTTTTTTGTTGTTGTGTGTGGTGTTCAACATGTCAGTGTTTCCCTACATGCAGCTCTCCCACAGGAAAGATTAGAGAACAAAATGGGAAGTTTGACTAAATATCTAAATATCAACATTTTCAAAGAGGATAGGTCCATAAGTGAGGATGCTATCCTCAGAAAGACCAATCAATAGAGCCATTCTACAGCCAGGAGAGCTTTTCTGCCTGGGCATTAATTGATGCTTTCACAGTTGTGACCATGGTGTGCACACTGAACCCTCAGCTCCCTCTTCTGCCCCAGGAATCAACACTAAAAAGCCACAAACACAGTGGAGATATCATTTATTTTTCAGCCAAAGGCTATTGAGCTCTAAGAAATTGCTTCAGTTTGAAACAATTTTTTACTCAATATACATTTAGCGATACAAAACTCCAGGACAAATTTGCAGCATCTTTATTTATGCTCTGTCTTTATCTGAGTGCAGAGTCCAGGTTTACTGAGGAAGAAGCTTTTTGTGAGGGAGTGGGTGTGCGAGCGTAATGCATCTTAAATAAGATCATATCCTGTCACACATCCTCACACAGCCACAATCCCACACACATCCACACAAACAGCAAAACAAAAACAAACACACCTCAGTGTTACATAAAAATAGCATTGCAGTTCCCCTGCAGAAATAGTACATTGGATGGTCTGGGTTTTTGTATTTCACGGTTTGGTTTATTCCTCTACTTTTTTGTTTCAACATGACAATGCTGCTACTCCCAAATAACATCCCTACAAAGATGGTTTTCCCTGTTTGGCTTGCAAGAACTTGACTGACCTTGCATCGAATCAGGCGTAAAGTTCAGCGTCCATGTGTCCACATACTTTTGTCCAGTTAGTGTACTCTCTCATGCATTTTGGGGCAGTGGTGGCTGAATTCAGACTATACGGGGATTGAGGTTAATGTGTGGATTCATAAAACACAGGGAATACATTAGCACAACTGAGCTGATGCCAACACACATACAATTGAACATTTATTCACACTTACCTTCTTCATGCTAAGAGCAAATGATGCTGAAAATACTATATTATCGAGCCAGTCCCTGAACATGCTCCTTGCTGTTTCTAGTGTTGGTGGGCTGGGTCAGAGTTATAGCAAAAACCTGTATCCTGTTTTAGAAAGAAATGATGACACATGAACACATATTGTTTGGGGGGGGGAGACTGGAACCATGGTTAGTATTTTTGGAAAAGACATGCTGACGGTTTGGGATTTAGCTGGCACCAGGCAGAAATAATAAATTGCTAAAAATGAGCTGAGCCAAAGAATGACTAGACACCACTTTCAAGATTTCTTTTCTAATCTATAAAACCTATCTTCCTTTTAAGCAGCAGCTTTTTAGAAAGGGAGCTTTTTTTTTCTTGGGAAATTTTGTCGCAATCTAGCTCTGAATCCTACCCCCAAGGATTATCTTTTTCGATTTTCGCTATTTAATCAGGGACTGATTTCCACCTGCAATGCCAGTGGCACTTAACTGCTTGCTGTGTTAATGCCCCTACAAGTAGGACAGAGCCTAGGCAGTATTCTGGGTCTGTACAATCAGCATTACGAATGACTGAGCTAAAAACGCCACTTTAACCATCTTTTAACCATCAGAGGCAGAACCTCAATAACTGTCTGTGCAGTCAGTTTTATGACTGACCCATGCCAGTGTACCTTTCAGTGGAAAAAACATCAAACCAACCAGTCAGCTGCTGCAGTACGAAATAATAATGTTTGACTGTAACACTGCTGGGTGCTGTGGCAGGTGGATATTCTGCTGCTGTAAGACTAAAACAACGTGCTAAAATAAATGAGTTAGGCAGGTTCCCCTCTATGAGTGTTGGGAGGGCGCAGGTGGTAAGAGGAGAAGCACCGTCACGCTGGTACTGTCAGAAAATACAAACATACATCTGCATTGCTGAGGTTTTTTTTGCAGGGAAATGTGAAGGATTTATATATCACCAGTCACCAAGTAGCCTGAATGACCCACCGGTATCGTGGGCATGGAAGGAGACACATCAGTGAGTCACACAGCAAAACTCTAAAGTGGTACGTTTTCAAAAAAGGTGACAAATATTCCTAATTTTCCACTCATGAAACCTTGCTCCCCTCTGCTGTCCCTCTAAAGCAATTTGTAGTGCTAAATTGCCTCCATGCAGTATGACAGGGAAAAGTGGCTGTTTATCAGACGAGCTGGTATTTAACTTTGTAGGACACATTTGTATTGATTGGGCTTTGTAATTTTCTCCTGAGTAGATTGAGCTGCTGGTTGCTGGCTGGTATGCATTAAAATTAACAGGATATGCCTCCAGCATGGCTGAGTAATGCCACAGTGTGGACAGCCATGCACGATCCTCACAGTCATTTATATAATAAGGAAGTTTGCCACAGCACAGGGTCTTTTTCCTGGCGATGGGTGCTTTTTTTGGGCAGGAATGAGGTAAACTGTAAAAATGTACCTGGCACCTGGTATTGCACTAAGCTCTGCATTTGGATTTAAGATGGAAAATGAAATTTTATTGATGCCTGTGGGGAAGGTTAAAGTTACTATGTTAATGTGGCACTGCTGTGAAAAAAATGCTTGCGTGCTTGTAATTTAGAAAGAGGTGGTAATGTTCTTCAGTGTCATTGGTTAGTGCTGTTGCCAGAAGGTTCTGCAGTCAACTCTGCTGGCAACCTGGAGCTGTTCATATATACATATATATATATATATATATATATATATATACTCCAGGTATCTCTGGGGGTTCCTTACCATGTATAGGAACCATAGCTCAAAAACATGCAGGTATTTTTATATGTTATTTTTAGATAATTTTTAGACACTGTGGTAAAAGTGGTGAGATAAGAATTGCTAAGTAAAGCTGGCCCATAATCGGTTCTAATCATTGCACTAAAAACAATGGAGTGGGACTACACCATGACATGATGATGAAATGTCAAACCAAAACTCTGCACAGTCACAGGATTTTTCCAACCAGTGAAAGTTTTCATTATCACAAGAGTCGTTTATTTCCTCTATCTCAACAATCAAATGGTAACAGCAGAAACACAGTGGTAAAAAGTTATGTACCAGGACTGTGTGCATTCACTTATTTGATTGGTTGTTTTAGTGCACGAGCCTGCGCTCTGCACACAGTGCTGCTGTCTGTTGCATGGCCCGTCTGTGCTCGAGGTAACAGACAGGCTATTTTTCTTAATGTTGCTGATGAAATTTAGCTCCGGGTTAAATAACAACATCAAAATGTCCATTACAATGTAGATGTCAACTGTTATAGCAGAATGTAGGTTGAGTCTATCTGTTGCTGTGCTTACACGTTGAATCGAAAGGGCTAATTGATCAGAAGATCTCTGATATGACATGACCTGACAGATGTCGCGAGTGAGTGTTTGGTTCATGTCCATTAAAAGAGCAAAGTAAGAGGAGAGAACTAACCTCTTGACTCATCCGAATTCCTTTCATCTCCCAGGCCCCTTGCTCCTCAGAGCGATCGCCCTCTTTCACCTCATCTCTCTTCCTCCAGTCTGGTCCGTTCAGACTGCCAAGAGGTGGAGCAGAGACAGACAGCCTGTGGCATCCAGTATTCTTTACAACCCCCTGAGTGTTTCACTCAGGTCTTGGTCTTCGATGTGGTAAGGAGCGCTCAGGGGGACAGAACAGCTGTTTGGGATTCAAGATAGAGCTCTGGAGCCAACTCTGAGTGAATACAGAGGAAAGATATTTAAAGAGTACTGCCCAGTCATCAGCTGCATAGAAAGAGAGATGAAAGATTATTGGCTTAAAATTGTGGTGTAAAAATATGGGAATGATCGAGGCTCTGGCAAACGATGGAGATGTTGGATATGAGAAATATCAGAGGAAACATCTGAAATTCACCAAGAAGTGAATAAAATACAAAAGCAAAATATTTACCTGTACAGGTGAAGCTGATAAACCTCAGAGTTACTAGAAATGACCCCATCAAATTATGTTTATTTGGATAACACAAAACATGGTTTACTGATCATAACATCTTTCATACTGATATGAAACCATTTTTGCTTCTTTCTTTACTGTGGCGTCTCATTATGTTTTTGTTTGTTAGGCTTTAAGTAGTTGCATAGTTCTTTCCTCCAAGCAAAAAAAAAAAAAAAAAGTCAGTGACACTTCTTTTACTTCACTTTTGCTCACACTAGAGTTCAGTTTGTCAATTATATGAGCTTGTCGCAGTTCACTGCTTCATTCCAGCTAATTTCCATCTGAGCTGAGTTGTGATTACCCTCCATAGCAAAGTGAGAGGAAGTCTTCATAAACACACCAGGCTTCTTGCTGAGCATCATTATGTTCATTTCTACCATTATACCAAAGGTCAAATGTATTTTTACACACACACACACACACACACACACACATCTCACTATGAACCTTAAGACAAACAGAAAAACATACTCTTTATTGTAGACATCAAATTCACTTCAGTAATTCACCTACATATGCTAATTAATAAATGCATATTCATCCACATAAACAAATACTAGTTTTGAAATTATAAATTTTTCATTCCCCTCTGCTTTAAAATGCAATCATGCTACACTAAGCTGTATATTGCAAATTCCTGTGGAGAAGCCTTCAACAAACCTACCAGGCATTTACTGGGAATTTGCATTCATAATCACCCTCACTGCACCATCAGAGTAACAGATTCAGTGGTTTCTGAAAAGGTGTTAACTCGGTCCCTGGGAGAGCTGAAAAACAAGTAAACTGACAAAACATATACAAAGGTTTGCTCAGAGAGTTGGAAAATAAATCAGTATTTCACTTTCCTCATACTTCATGAGAAATCACACGGATTAGTCTTAACGGGTTTAACACTGGCGTCACCTAACTTTTAATGACGTTATCCAGACCCCTCTATTAAACTAAAGGACATAAAATGCAACACATTTCAAACATCTCTTCTCAGCCAGCAGCTTTTGATTGCATTTGGGCTGAGTGAGCAGAAGAAACAAAGACAGCAGGGGTTGAGTGCAAGCGTGTAAATGTATGGTCGTGTTTATGTTATATGGGGCGTTTCATAGTGGTGAGGTAAATGAGCAAGCGAGGCCTGGGTGCTGCTCAATCTGATCATCCCTGCACTCGATCATCCTCTAGCTCTCAGCCCCTAACAAGGGATATGAGTTCTGCTTCCTCAAAACAGGTTACAGCAATCCCAGAGGTCTGTGCAATGCTGGGGTGGTCCCCAGTGTAAAGGTGTGTGCAGGGATGTGCCAGTTTAAACTTACGTGTAGGTAGGCATGCATGTGTTTATGTATGTGCATGTGCGCATGTGAGTGGTCCAGGATGGAAAAGAAACTCCACTAATAGCCCTGTCGTCTCTGTGGGCTCTCTTCCAGGCCTGGCCGACCTTGAGCGGGGGTCTCTTAAAAGATGACATGCCCAGGCTTTCCACTTGTGCTCAGCCCTGAGGTTAGAGGAATATCGTGTAAACCCTTCCATTAATCATGCAACTCCTGGGTCATTAAGCAGCCCAAATCGCCTGCTGAAACATCTACCTTTACAGTCGTGCACTCTCCCTACAATAGCCAGAAGCTGTGACATTGCCCTTTAATAACACACACACATAGACACACACACACACACACACACACACCCCTCTCCTCCACATCCTCTCCATCCTCTCAGCCTACCGCTGTCTGGGACTCAGTAACTCGGCCTGTTATGTGCCATTGCCACGCTGCTAATGCAGAAAGATGTGTGTAAATCAGAAGATAATGAAAAGAATGGAAGCCTCGACCAGCTCCATGTGTTACCACTTCTGTTTTCTTCACTGGAGGCAAGTAGCGTGGCAAACATGATTCCAGGAGGCACAGAACAGTTTGCCTCCATTCAGCGGTAATGATAAGCAAGTAACCGTATGGCATGATGGGATATCTGGTGATGCAAACAGATCTCACAGTGAGACAGTTTGAACATCAATCACAGTAGGGCAAAACCTGTTAGTGGAACATTATACAATTAGATCTGCAACACTTTATTAAATTGTGTGAATTTACTATCTTATCTAATCCAAGGGGCCAGATTAATTACTTCAGCAAGCCGAACATTTAGCACGCTAATGTGCTAAACTGAAGAGCTCTGTTTTGGTAATAAGCTCTACGAAGCATTTTAGCATCTTTCAGCTCGTGGTTTTGGTTTTTTTAAAGTAACGCAGCATAGGCCGGTGTGTTATTCCCAGAGTATACTTAGAAACACTACATGTGTGAAAAATAGACATTTAAAAAAGCCTTCTCTAGTAAAACAATATCAAGCAGAGTATTTGCTCAGTTGCTTGCCCCCCAGACAACTGATCCTTCCTGACAACAGTCATCTGTCTCTTCATTCTGCCAAATAGTGTCGGTAAGTTAGCTGATGACTCTTCCTTGTTGCCAAAATGCCAGATGGAGCCCAGGTGGATTTCTATGACCACAAACCCTCTTGTCTTTTTCAAGCAGGCCTCACCATCCAATTATTTTTAATTACTAAGGAGAGAATCTGCACGGCACCTTAGCAACAGGCAGCATGAGTGGAATTGTGGGCTCACCGGTGGGTGATGGGGAGTTAGTGAGCAACAGGGCTGACACATGTGGTTTATAGATGTCTTCTTCTGGAGCTTGCAGGGAGCTTCTGTCTGTGCCTCGCTCCTCGAGGGCTGAATTAGCCTCCTGATCCACTAATAAATTTGGAGAGGAAAAGGAAATTAACACAGGTTCTCCCACCAGGAGTCAAGGAGGAAATATTTCCCTCCTGGTGCTTATAATTTGCTGCCCATGTGAAATACATGCCAATATAAAGAGCAGCCCGTTTGTGTCATAGTTCCCTGTTGTTATTACTGTGTGATGTATAGGACACAGTTGAGGTATTTTCTGTGTTTTTGTGGAGAAAGTCTGAATCAGATTCTTGGCAGAGACATAAATCATTCTTGAGGGTAATGATCACAATGTCAGGTCTTTGTGATCAGGCTGGAAAAATATCTGAGCACCATCCATGACCTGTATAAATCACATTTAAAGTATTATTGTGCTGTAATGAAATATTCAAATGCAGCCTTCCTGATTCCAGTAGCACGGAGCAGATAAGTCTGTAATAACGACATAACGGCCCGGGAGGAATAAATGGGATTCATGAAAAAAGAATCCAAGTCTCCAGGACTTTGTGTGACGGATGAGACCAGAAAACAGGTCAGAACCACTGGTTGGTTGGTGGTTGCAGAACTGGGCCGAGACACAACACCCAGGGCAATCAGACATCAGTAGACAGGTTATCCCTGGACTCAGCCACTCTGATCACATAGCCTGAGGTCAGTTATAGATTGGGCCTCAGCGACACGAGCCCTTGTGATGATAGGGCGGAGGGATCATTAATTTCTGTTTTGTCAGTAAAATAAAATTGTTTTTTTTTTCCAGCTATGGCTCAGTCAATAATGGTTCCAAAGTTCCAGCTGTCTCTCACAGCCAGAACAAAACAATGTCATTTGTTAATCAAGAGAAACCTGACTTGGCTACCTTCGACTAAGTTCTGAATTTTCCACCAAGTCAGTCGCATTTTAATCATCCCAGCCCTGCAATTAATCTTCAGACTGTTTAGTGTGATTGCGATGAATATTCAGTTACCTACTTAGGTCTTTCGCCCGACCCTTCCTCTCTCCTCATCTTAATTATATCCTGTTCAGTGGCCCTGTGGTGGAGCAGTGCCTGTTTGCCTTGCTCACTCAGCCTCCCCTTAACAGTCATTAAGAAAAATGACACAAGCGCAGGTAGTGAAAGTACCTCAGTCTGCAGAAATTAGTTTAAAGGCAGATGCCATGCAGCTCGCCAGAATGAAATCCCCTTCACCTGCTCTCGCTCGGTACAGAGAGTCATAAATCACCACGCGCTACTTCCTGACGGGTGAGAATCAGAGCAGTCTGTCTTTGAAAGTGTGAGGCCCTGATTGCATGGCTGCTCCAACCTGCCCTTCAAAATCTTCATGCACTTGGCTCAGTGTTGGTTATTGGATACTGAAAGTTAATATGGCAGTGAGGGATAAGCTTGTGCGAAGGCAGCTGAGGTGCCACTGGGAGTAGCCTCGTATAAATTTATGCCTGTATTCAATTAAAATAATATACTGAGTGTATTGTTCCATTGATTAAAACATTATGTTGTTTAACTACAAACTGAGCAGGCTGAACCGCCAGTTAGTTTCTTTGTGATGACTGAAGGAACGAACATGTGCTATTTCTGCGTGCAGCTGTGTCACATGTCCTTTTGTGGTCATTCTTATTATAACCAGGTCGTTAGCTGGTTGCCTGTTTACAACTCAAGCTTTTCTTGTTGTGACCATAGTTTCTATAAGCTTGTTAATATTATTGTAATTGTCTTTTGTTTCTTGCCTCATGTGACTTTGTGTTTAACGGTGTCACCACGTTCCCAGATCTCAGCATTTATTTCTACTCTATAATGACGGACATACAGGAATTTCATAAACAAATTCATAATTTGACATTTGAAATGGGTTTGCCCTCAAATATGAATGTTTTTGCATGTCTGAAATATTCTGATATCTGCTTTTATCCACTGACTTTGCCTTTGCAGATGACGCCACACATCACTTCTCATTACTTTTCCTTTTCAGATCTTGTCTTTGCCACTAGCTGTGGCAATTTTTATTCGCTGTTCTTATTCTAGCTGTCTCCACACATACAAGAACACAGATTTGTATTCTATGTGTTTTAAAGCATTGTTTGTGTTATAGTTCTTCATGCTATAGCCTTTTGAGAGGGGGTCATCGCTGATTTTATTTATGTTATTACTGAAAATACATACAGAGAAAAAAAAACAAAAAAATCTTTCATTTTTATGTCAAACGATAAGTGCAAATAAAAGATCAGAAGCCTTTGGATTAGCATGGGCTAAATGGATTGCAATCTAATGTAACTGATGTGTGTCTCATGTCAGATGAAGGTCAGAAGTGTCAAAATTTTAATAATAATGATGACTTTTTAATGGAAACAGCGCAGCACTTCATCTCCAATTAAATCTGCCTTTGACTTTTGAACATGTGGCAGAGTGTCGATTATATACTATTGGTATTTAATGAGAAAAGGGCCACACACGAGCAAATTCACAAGGCTCAAGGTCATCGGTGAATAGTCAAATGTAGTTTTTATCATGAAAGCTATGCAAAGTCAAGAGGAAGGTTGAATGATGCAGGTGCAGGAAGACGGTGTGATGCAATGACATGTAACTGTTAGTGAGCAAATTATTAATTACAAGTGAAGCTCATATAGATGTTTTTGAAATATTTTTTATAGTTTCCTTTTCTCAAATTACTGGTTGATAATAATAAGAAGACAACAGATGTTGTTTATCTTAAGTGGAACAGCTTCAAATCTGTAGATTTCTTTGATTAAAATTGACGTTTTGTTGGTTTGAGTTAAAGGAAGAAAGGAAGTAATTAATTGTTTAATCTTACCGTTATAATAGCAGGTTGTGTTTGTTTGTTCACATGGCTGCTTTAACTTAAGTCAAATCATTTCTTAAAACTATTGGGCACAGCAGTTTTTAGCCGACAGTCAAACAGGAGTAAAATAGTGGATTTGCTGGGGACTATTTAACTGTGGATTTATACGCAGTACTGAGTACTCACAGCAGCAGGACAGAGGATGTGGTTGGCCTCGTAATGAGTACAGCACGCAGTTCATGTTAATGAGGCTCTGATATAATTTTAACTTCGATGTTTTTGGATAGCCAAGGCACAGCATAAATATGTGACAGACCGAGCTTAATAGGATAAATTCATCATTGGTTTTGGTTTTTCTTGGATTGTAAGAGAAAGGATATCAACAGATTTAAGTTCTGTAAGAAACATGGGATAAAATGCATTATTTTCTTATGACTTTAAAATAATGACCCAATTATAATACTCACTGACAGCATTACCTGAAAATGTACTCCGTTATAATGTCTGCAGTACAATGAGGATTCATTTTACACTTAATATATCTGCTCTCTTAAAGCAGTGAGTTATCATTATAATAACTAATCACCCATGTTAGTTGCCTCGAGGCAGATTTGTTGATCTCCCATGGACCAAAAAAAAAAATCCTTTTATCTTTCCTCACTGTGTTTTGGAATTAAAAACCCCCTTTAAGAGGATATTTCTATTATTTGTCTGCCACACTCAGAAAGCACACATGCAGAAGTACACATATTTTAATACCTTGTCAAGAGCCGTTTCTAAATTTGAACATTTAGTGAACAGATTGGAACGCAGCTCTAATGAAATGACAGTGACAATGAAAGATAATTTGGCTACGAGGTAATAGAATCAATTTCTTTTTAGAATATAATTTGCATTAGGTGAATCTGAGACCTGCTGCATGATAATACACTACTGCAGTGTGGGTGCGGTTCCTGCATGTGTTTCGGTTTATCCCAGACATTTAATTTTTCTGGAACCATCTGTTCGGTGAGGCAGGACGATCTAACACGTGTGACCACACAACTTTATTATGATAAATTAAGTCCTAATGTTTGTGTCACTTCTGAAATTGCTGTCATTATGTTGCACTGTGGTCTTGCCTAATGATGCACAATAACTTATTTGGTAAACAATGTAACTGTCAGCACGTAACAACGGGGCTTTGTGTCTTATAAGGCCAAAGACAATTACCTGTTTGATGCTACTGATGAGTCAGAACTTTTCTTAATTACATTCACTGTCACTTCTCGTCCTACGTGGATGTTACAGGGCTGTTCCACGGGCAGATGTTAACATTAAAGACAAGCTTGTTTCATCACGTCTCGCTATTTTTTTCTGCAAGCAAACACAGCGGATCAATGAGATATAAAAGGTCAACTGCAGCATGATTCATCTTTCTGTATTTCATCCAATTTAAAGTTAATTGTGTCTCTTTAACTTGTATATCTTGCAGTTAAAGACCCTTTTAATTACTACTGTCAAACATTAATTCAAGTATACATTACAGGAGAATTAATTTAATATGTAAAAACTAAAATGGTGCATCCTCAATCTGCAGCTTTAAAAACCCTTAAAATGAGGTCTTTTGTCATAATACATCCTTTGTTGCCGTGTTCTCGTAGCCTGGCTGTGCTTCATGCTGTTAATGGTATTCAGGGGAAAAAAATAAAGAAAATCAAAAGATAATACCTGCTAGAGACACAGCTACACTGTGAATGAAGTAAAATACTGTGAAAATGTTCTGCTGTCCTGTTCTTGCTGGTTGGGAGAAGCATAAAATAAAACAAAATGTCTTCGGTCATTCATGTTGAAAAGGCTTACATCTTCATTATCTGATTTACTGGCAAATGTATGAATAGATGTCTTACATAACTTTGCTCACTGCCTGTTATTGATCATTTTTTGGCTCAGACACGGGGACGACTCAGACTCAGAGGTGTGTGGCACAATGTCTTCCCCACAGATAGGATGTCTGCTGCAGAACAAGGCTGCTGGATCGATGGGTAAGCATGTCACTGACATTCATCATCACTTCCACTACCACACTGTATATCTGATGACACAGCAGACACACAAGTGGTGGCAGATGGATCTGGAGATACAGAGCTCGTCTCAACTAAACCGGTACCTGATCCAGTAGTTCTTTTAATTTGAGATGTTTCCTCCTTATTAAAGCTATTTACAGTTGCATTGAATATTTATAAAACTGAAACACCTCGGAAAGGGAACTACATGCTGCTGTATATGTAGATGGTGTGAGAGCTAGTATGCAATTTAAGTTGCTTTTTTATAAAATAGCCATTACTTGAAAGTCCACTTTCAAAGGCTGACCTGACAAACAATTCTAACTATTGGGTAATAATGAAAGAAAATTCATCCAGCAGACGCCGTGTCGCTGTTTGACATTCAGGACTGAGGTTCAAAAACATGAAATATCTCAAAAACATTTGAAACCTCATGGACGTGTGAGCTGGCATTCGTTCTTTCTTATCCACTCAGCCTCTTGATGAAAAATGACAACAGTAACCAGACATAAAAATACATATAATACATGCTGTCATGTAAAGCAAAGACAAGCCTCCCTGACACATTTTTCAAAAAAAAAAAAGTCTTAGTTCTAGCATCACAAAACTAATAACTACCAAGAGAACAAAATCAACAACCTTCAGACATGACAGGCGCGTTTTGTCCCGGTATAACAGAACCTCTGTGAATAGGACCAGAATAAGCTGCTTACATGCACTACTGCTGCTGCAGATTAAACAGGAATTAGCTTTAACTGGCTTGCAACTCTCCATATGAACATTTTAAAGACTGGCAGAGTGTTTCACAACATTAGTTCCCCTGACCACCGTGGCAGTAGTTAGAGAGCAGGACTGCAGAGACGGAAACAAAAAGGAAACTCTAGCGAGCATCTCACTGGATCATAACAGGAACCTGTTTGCAGATTCAGAGCTTGAAATCAATGCTGAACAACGTTAAAATGTTCATGTGGATGTATAGCTGACTACAATCTCAGTCTCAGTCTTACTGTCACTGCTGTGTGCCTGAGGCTAACAAGCTAATATGCTAATGGAGCTGTAGCATGTTTACAGGTCACCGGGTCACACAGCTACAACAAAAGTCCAAAGTTATCGCCGGTGGCACGTTCGATACTTAACAATCATTATATTCTATATTACATAAATGTCAGCCACTTATCAAACAAAAACACACTGATGACTTTGCATTTTCTAAAGGGCTAAAAGATAACAGTTCTGCCCAGAGGGACTCAAACTGGGAGATCCTGGACCTTAAAGAGCTGACCTGACTTTGACTTGAGGGTGGCAATAGAGAAAATCTGGATAATGAAAAAATATCAGCATTTACCATTTGTTCAAATTCCTATAAATACATTTATCTGTATTATATTTATATTTTATATTGAACTTTGGCTACCAGTTACAAAGATGGAAGTAAAATAATATTGATGCAGAGCCACAAAACTTTCTAGAGAGAAGGTCAGATGGACAAATCAATCGATCTTGTCCTCTCCTAACAATGCTCATGACTATTTCTATCACTCACATTAAGTGACTGTTGTTTTGTGTCTGTTGTGGACGATTTGCAGAGACGGACACGTGGCGTCTAAAGTTTTCAATTAGTGCTGAATGATGATCGCACATGAATCCAAATATATACGAGCGACAGCGTGGAGCAGAACACAATTCAGAATCCTCGACTGAAAGCATCCGCTGCCATCCACATTGTTAGTCAATCTTAACAGTTCCTCTGTGTGGTGACAGTCATAGCTGTCGAATGCGCAGCAGGCCATAGCTGAAGCCCTCTCAGTGATGCTGCTTTGTTGAGGCCGTCTCCGCTCCCTAAACTGATACACAGCTCACTGAGAACTGTCTCCATGTCAATCTCCCCTTTTCTTTCTTACTGTTACTTACTGTTGCTTTGTCTCCTTTATGCAGTTTAAAGAGAGCAGGCTGCATGTGTAGTGTATTGTCCTGATTCTTTCATATCGGCCTATTTCATTCCCTTGTACCTCCATGCTATTATTTATGGTTATTATAGGGTTACAGGAATGTCACAGTGCCTCAGCCTCCATGCTTTCCTCTTTTGTCAGTCTGCCGATCCAGACGCTGAGGTTTGTTCTACTGTTGCATGCATTGTAAGTCATTTTGGATAACAGCTAAATGACTCACATAAAAATGCTAATTAGTTGCCAATCAAACGTAGAGCCATTTTAATACGGTGGATGGAAGGGAGGGGTGGTGCTTTTCTTTTTAGGGCTCTATATTCGCTCTTTGACAGAACGGCGATAATAATGTTGTTAATGTCGTAAAGACTGACAACTGACAGATGACGCACAAGCTGTGTTGTGTGTGTGTGTGTGTGTGTGTGTGTGTGTGTGTCTGGAGGTAGTGTACATGTCTCTGATGGAAATGATTTAAAGTGCTCATCACACGCTGGCACAGAACAAAGAAGCCTTGTCAGCGTAGAAAGCCATATTTTCTGACTTCATTTGTTGTGTATTTTTTGAGGCACAGGCAGAAATGAGAAAAGGTGCGTGATCAAACCGGATCTGTTACGTTCGCACGCAGAATAATAGCATATAAATAATTTACTCTTATTCCAAATGACTGATTAACACTTCGGCCAGACAACCACCCCCTTCAAGGCTGCAGCAACAGAGCTTTCTTTCTTCAGTCTGATTTTCTTGGACAAGTTGGACAGCTGTTAATTAGTTTGTCTTTTTTAATCATTTTGGGAATCTCCAAATGAAACCTACATGTCAGTGTTAATCACTGTGTCTTTGCATCTTTTTTATTGCAGACATTTTATTCACATTGCACGGGCGCTCTTGTCAAATAACAGTCTGCTGACAGTAGAATCTTAAGACATCACCACTGATTACACCCTGGAGAGAAACACACTCTGGCAGAGGTAATATCATCCAAACACGACTGTGTAACAAACACACAAAAATAACTAATAACTAATACAAGAAAAAAACGGATTTTTACAAAAATACATTTACTCTAAAATAATTCCAATTATCAATAATTCAATAACTATCTATCACATTTTGCTCTTTATTTGAACTGCTTAAACCTTAAAAACACCCAGTGCACAAAGCCAAGTATATAAATAAATGATTTTCCAGTTTAGTGTTAGAACTTCACAGAGCCCTGACCTCAAACCCAAATCTGGCAGAGATCTTTCCCAGAAAACTGGAATCTGTCACTGAGGCAAATTAACTACATGGTTTTGCAATAAGTTATTTGAAAAAAAAAAAACCCATCAAATGTAGTTATGTGTCCACATACTTTTGGCCCAATATTCTTAGTGCTCTAACACTGGATTCAGGGTAGAAGTGGTTAAAAAATGGTGCAGTTGTGTGGTAAAACATCTTCCACTATAAAAATGGAAATTCAGAAAGCTTTCTGCCCCCCCCCCCCAACACTGAAATGACACACTCCTTCCCCGAGATGTGAGGGCGTTTTATCGTGTGCCACTCAGGAGTTTCAGAGAGCATTCACGGCACATTTACCTTCACTGATGTCAAACTGGGTTTGTCATGCATGTAACACTGAGAAACAAAGCTCAACCTTTTTACACTGCACAGACGTTAACCTACAGTATGGCACTGCACTGTTCCACAGCTGGCTTTTCTGCGTGTGACCTACCTACCTACTCGTAAATAAAGAATTGCAGCCACACCTTCCTGTGCAGACGTTGCTTATGAATCTAAATTCATTGCACTGATCAGTTCAACAAAAAAAAAAGAAAATCATAATCTGCAGAATTTCTAGATGTTACTTGAAAGTGATTTCAGGGAGTAGAGCCTTCACAAGGTGATAAAGTCACAGAGATGTAGCACCACAACACAATTCTTTAGAGCTAAAGAACTCTGCAGCTGAATCTGTTGGGTCAGCTCTTTTGTTAAACTGGAAATCCTGATTATTCTAACCAAAGGTGACTGCCCCTGCATCTGCTGCCCCAGCAATTAATGAGATGGGTCTCAGGAGTCACTGAGGCAGATCCCGAGATAGAGCTGTCCACTTTATCTTAGCCTACACGGAAATGTTGCAGGCCAGGCAGTGATTTAGTGCCCGGGTTTCCTGGAAAGGTCACAGCTTCCTGTACCACACTGCAGGACCTCCCCTACTGTATCCACCAAAGAGTAATGGGGGCTGACTCTGCAAGCTCCACAGCTAACATTAACATTTTTCTTTTTTGACAAGCTTTAGAATTCTTCACTTCAGATAGTTTTCCTGCAGTCCACTAACTCATTCGAGGACATGCATCCACACAGAGAGCAGTTTGGTTTGTTGGTGTGACATTACTTTCTCACCTTGATGTTTGCTGTTGTGAACACTAATAGTCTGAGCTAATGGTTATACTGTCACTGTGATCCATTGTATCTGAAGCTTCAAAAAATATAACCAATACATATAACAAAGATTGACTGTCCAGGGTGGACCCCTGCCTTTCACCCAAAGCGATCTGGGATAGGCTCCAGCAGATCCCTGTGACCCTGGTTAGGACTAAGTGGGTATAGATGATGGATGGATGGAAATTAACTGAAGTTGAGTCGAGAGGTGAAAAATGAAGCTCATAGTGGTGCACAATAGCTATGGAAGTGTCGCCACAAGGAAGAAACCTCATGTTGGAGGTTTATTTTTAGATTTTTCTATGAGCTGACTTGCTGTGTGAGTGAGAAAGTTGTTGGGAAGGTCAACAACACAATGTGAACAATGCTCAGACATTTTTAACAGTACAAGTTTTCAACCCTGTAGGTGTGAGATTTTGTGACCCAGGTGTTGCAAAGCAAAGCATTTCCTTCTCTACTCAGTCTCTCTGTGAGAAGGACTAGCTTGTTAAAGAGAGCCTCATATGTAGGTAAAACTAAATAAATTGCTCAGTTGTTGCTGTGTTTTCCCAACGATCCATGTTTATCACATTCCTACAACTTCTGCAGTATAACAACTTTACTTTTCCCAGGTTGGAAAACAAGCTTTCCCGTCAAAACGTCCAAGAGGAAAAAGACGACACTCATATCCGTATAAAAGCATCAGGTAAAGACAATGATCAAGTTCAGTTATGATACGGCGGAAGTCTGTCTTAAGGAAAGTGCCATTCAACTCTACAAGATCGGTTTTTGAATATCACTGAGATAATGTGCCATCAACGCAGAACTCAGCGTCTGCTGCGCCTCTGTTGCTTCCTGGTAGGAGTCTTGTTCACGGCAGCAGGGAGGGTCAGTTCGCTCCCGGCACACTCATCAAACTACTCACGCTGAGCCATAAAATGAGGACAACTCCAAGGCTTTTAAGAGGGAAATGCTCTCAGGAATGCTTTGCAATCCATTTAATGTAATGACTACGAAACACACACCCAGTGTTATATGAGGGTAGTTGCACAGGGTAAACGAGGCTACTCATACTGTGCTGGTAGAAAAGTCTTGATTGCATTGAGATCTTGGTATCGCCCCAGGCTGTGTAATCTACTCTGCAAGTACAGATGGTTGATTTTAACTATTTGAGACTCTTCACAATAGAAACCCAGCAAATAACTTGTATGTTTCAGAGCAACATGTGCATTTCTTGCAACAGCCTGAAATAATCATATGTGACGTTAAAGCGTTACCTTAATAAGGTGACCTTGAGCCGACATCAGAGCGTATACAGGCTTGACCACTCCTGGTTTATCTCCATCTTTGATCAGCTGCCATCGATCTCAGCTGCCAGTTAAATGAGCAGGGGGACACCATTTACTCTGCAGCCTCTTTCATGAGATATAGATCAGTCATCAGGGGTCGACCGAGACGGTTTCCCAGCGAGATCCAACTGAGGAGAGACAGAGGAGTAAAGAGCAGTAAAGTCAGGTTGCTCTCTGATGAGAGAAACTTAACTTCCAAAGGTGACGTAGTTCACGTGCACAAAGGAAATCAATAAACTTTGGGACTCTACTGACCCTCGATGAGCACTGCAAGCAGTTCAAGAGAGTTTCAATAACTATTCATTTTATTTGTGTTACAATTTGAAAGTTGTTTATCGGTAGCTAGTCTGTTTGTCAAGGTTACATACATCTGTGGCCCTTTCAAGAATCAGGCCAATCATAAAAGCAGGAAAGACTAAAACAGCACTGTGAGTATTTTGGTTAAAGAAACCATAAAAAATACATAAATAAATACTGCATAAAAAAATACATCCAGTTCAGTAGAACAACTTCATATTGGGATTTTAGATGAAGTTACACTATGTACTAGTCAGAGTAGTTTATTGGTCGGTTGTCCGAAGCACCTGAAACAAATTAAATTAATTAACGTGTTGTTTATAAAGTAGCACATTTTATTCAAACCTTTCCGGTGTTTACTGCATCATGTGATGTCAATATCTCCGTGTGTGGCTAGGTTTGTATACAGAGTGTGAAGGTATCCATCAGAGCCTGCAGACATGTGAACGTGACTGTGTAGGTGTCTGCACTGCGCCGATAGAGCTCTCAGCTTGAGCCTGCAACAAAACCGCACAAACAGCTTTCAAACTTCGATTCAGAGGAACCGAGTCCAACTATTATCTAAAACCCAGAGGTACGCCTCGCTGCTCGCACACCCTCACAACATCCTGCCAATCGACAGGTCGAACTTTTCAAAGAGGCTCCCCAAGAAGACGCTTTCCCCCTTTCTGTCATCTCCTTTCTTCTGCAGCTCTGCCTTCCACTGGAATTAGAGGGAAACCTGATCTTCAAAGACGTTTCTGTTCTTTAAATGATTTAAAAGCTGCAACAAAACATCAGCAGGTATGATTGAACCTGGCTGGCATTATCTGTTAGTGTCACTGAGGGCATCAGCAGCACTATGAGGCTGTCAGAGGAAATCCTTGTTTGTTCAGAGCTGCGACCTCTCAGGAAATGCAGGAAAAAACGCAGGTCAGGTTCAATTTCACATGCAACAACTATGTAGCTGTGAACTTCCACAGTGGCTTTGGAAAGGGTTTCATGGTCGGTGGATCACAAAACTTGCTCAGCGTATATAAAAGCTCATAATCCTTTTAAAATGAGATCCTTTAGTTTGCACGAGAAATGATGCAGCTCCTCACGCTTGGATAGGATCTTTGTATTTTGTACTGCACTGTTCAGAAATACTGAACTGAACTTATATCCTGATGTTTCTGTAGGATACTGTATGTTTTTATTATTGGTAGTCCCGTCTGTTTGTTTTTTTATTGGGAAACAAACATAAATTACATGTTTGATTCCATGGAGATCCTCATTAACCAGTGCAAGCCAGAAATTCAGGATATTTTGGGTCACGTGTAAAAAGAGGAGGACTGGTATCAAGGTGGGTCTGTAGCAGAGGTCACCATCAAATCCGTTACCCGCTGAGTCCGTGCCCCTGATGGAGACAAAACTCACAACCAGATGTATGAAACAGAGAAAAACAATCTTCAGAAAAAGAAAACATAAAGAAGTGGGGCCGACAGGCCAGGTCAGTATCTGCATCAGATAATTGGGTTCTCAGCATGAAAATAATATGACTGATATCAGGCTGTGTCTTGGTCACAACTAGTCCTGCTTGTTACTTGTGAGAAAGGAGCTGTGCAGTCCGTCTGGAGTGTGATTTTTGTAATCTTATATGTTACATGGAGATAAACAAGTTCCTCAGTAAGAGGAGATTGTTCTGTACCGTTTGGATCCACTGAGTTTGGATGTTCAGCTTTTTCCAGACGTGCTGCAAAAGTCTGGAAAACGCTTCCAATGCAAATCACACAAAGTTCTACATCATCACAATTTCAGATGCAAATCAAGAGCTGGTTGAAGAGCAAGGAGCAATGTGATCATTTATTAGGTTATTTTGGGTTTTTTCTTTACGTTTGTTTGGTTTTATGTTATTTACAGGACAGTGCAATAATTTTTTTATAATAATTGATGTTATTTTTAATGATTTAAATGTATTACTGATTTGGTTGGTAACATTTTAATTGGTTGTTATACTGCTGTAGGTGCTTCCCCTGCCCAGGGGCTGCAGATGAATCGTAGCCGTGGTCGTTGTTTAAATAAACAAATAAAAGTGTGTTTCTGCTGCAGTTTAACAAAGAGGTAAATAAGAATCGATATAAACAAATGAGGAAAAATGAGGAATTCATCAGATGGCCATTAATGTCTGCACAAAATATGTCCGTCCAGATTCACTGAATAAAAGAAAACTTGCTGCTTTGTGCATTATGTCGAATGTTATAAAACTATGAAACACATGTAAAGTCATTTTAAAGCTTTTCAGAGCAGGTTTGGTAAATTTAGTTTTTATCTTTTGCAAAAACCTGATTTTCCTACTTCATAAGTCCCAGTTTGATTTGCAGCATAATTGTCTGAGGGATGTTTGTTTTAAACTCTGATAAAACTTTTCAGTTTGTGTCATTTCACATAAAGTTACAACCCAAAACTACGTCTTTAGCATAACCATAACCAAAACATAATATTCTGCACACACACACCTGACAGACTTTTAATTACCTTTTGGTTTTTCCAAAACGTATCATTTGTGTTTTTAGTTGAATGTATGTTGATGCTTTTGAACACCAGTTTTTTTTTTTGCTGCTCTTTGATTTTTGTTTACTGTAATAATGTGGGATGTTAATTTGAAGGCAAATCAACAAAATCACACAGACTTTTGTTACGGATTTAATGTGTTGTTCCAAAATAACAGACCTCAGCATGCGCTCGCTTGCCAATCAAAACAACAAAGCTGTGTAATAATTTGTTCTAATTACGAGCTGTCAGTCATTTTTGAAGCACTGGGTTTGCACATCATCATCATCAGCTCATTCCAGAGGGATCACCAACAGGCATGGACCACTATCCCTAGATATTTCATAAAAACATGTTTTTTTTTATTTAAGGCCCTGTTTTATAATACAAGTACTTAATACAAGTTAGACAGCCTCCCCTCTCTAGTTGCTCGAGGTTTCTCTTTATAAAGACCAATGTACAGTATATTTCATTTTAACTAGTTTTTTAAAAAACAGTTGAAATTGCATCTTTTGAAAAGACTGAATGAAATTTTAAAGTTTAATGCCACTCGCTGGTTCACTCTTTGTCTTCCTTAGATAATGTTTGGTCAGTACTGAGCACTGCTCTGTTCAGGAGCTACTCTGATCCAGTCATCCAGCCATCACAGTTTGGTCCTTGTCAAAGTCACTCCGATCCTTACACTGCCCGTTTTTCCTGCGTCCATCACATCAACTTTGAGGACTGAACTTTAGAGCTACTGTTAACACCCTGAGCCACTTGGTCAGACACTTCTGTGCTGCATTTCTTAGAGCTCTTGAGCCTTTGGGTGCTGGACTTTAAAGTTCAGTGAGCCTAATACGAATCAAACCCACATCTACAAAACCTCCAAGAACTCATCTAACACCCTGAGCTAGCTTGACCAATATTTGTTGGAGCCTTTGAGTGTTTAAAATTGGTGCTGGACTTACAATTTCAGTGCAGCACCTGAGGATTAAACCCAAGACTTCAAAACATACAGACAGAGAGGTGCTCTGACACCTGGGGCTATTCAAAAACATGGGAACCTCATTTCTTGGGTTTTTTTTTTTTTTTTTTTTTGAGTCTTTCATTTAGACTCAAGACTGATGATCAAATCCTTGATCTCAAAACGTCTCAATAGTCCCATCTGGTCAGGAGCATTTGAGCAGCATGTCTTAGACCTTCAATACGTTACCTGAGGACTAGACCCACAGCCTCAAAATTTTAAAACTGTCCTCTCACACCCTGAGTAATTTGGTCAGACACGAGCTCTAGTTCACTTTGAGTGTTACACTTCAAAATCCACTGAGTATCAGAAAAATCAAACTTCTGCACTTCCAATCAGTCCCCTGATACACTGAGCCAGTCAGTTAAGGACTGCTTCTCCCTTTTTCCAAGAGCTTTGACACCTCACGCTGTCTGATGCAAAATTCACCTGGACGGCTGAGAATCTTCACAGACATCGTCGGGGGAAATATGTCAGGAGTGTAAAAGTCTGATGTTAGATGAAAAAGAAAAATCTCTTCTGTCAATCACTTTTATTTCTCAAATTTTCAAATGTTTTATTACCTTACATCTTTATTTAAATACAGTGTAAAGACCGAAAGTAGTTGGGAGCCAATAAATCTATATAATATATATATATATATATATATATATATATATTTTTTTTTTAAACTAAAAATAGGGAGATTTCAGCATACGTTCTCTTAAACACACCTAAGAACACACGCAGGTGCCCTCTTGGCTAAAATTAAAATAAATTCATCAGAGCGGTTTAGACCTAACTATAGCCTGATTTATGGCATGACAACAGTGAGCCTACAAAATGTCCCCTGCTGGCTCCCCAGTCCACTGTGAGTGTGTAACTGTCCACTGTTGGATGGGTATGGGTACACACACACACACTTATATATAATACACACTTTGCTAAACTGCACCGTGGATCCAGACACACCTTCAGGCAGTGAACTGATGAAAAAGCAACTGCTCTACATGTTATTCAGTGGCACAGTATGGCGGTCTTATGGGAGGTCTTTCAGGGTAATATGAATAGCTGTGACCTTTCATAGAAGCCCAGACTCTAAATCATTGTCTGTGCTCTGCGTCGCTATATAAGCTAAGATAAAGTGGACAGCTCTGCCTTGGGATCTGCCTCAGCAGCTCTTGAGACTGCTCTCATTAATTGCTGGGGCGGCAGACAGTCACCTCAAATCAACTGATTAAACTAATTGAAAGCACATAACTCTAAGAATCCAGGCAGACAGTCTGGATTTTATTTACCCAGGGTTGGACTTTTTTTCTGTGAGGTCTGCAAGTGAATAAACAGAGCTGCATAGTTGTTGAGACAGCAGGCCCTAAAAGACCACAGGACAAACTGATAAACCCATTTTCTTCAAATTCATACATCACACCACTCCTTTACAGCAGCACAGCTGGCACGTGGGCTCCACCACTGCACCCCGATGCATCGTTTCCCATCCCGGTGGTCGCGAGGCCACTTCACATGCCCGCTGCCGCAAACAGCCGATCGCACATGTGGCCAAATGCTTCAAGAAGTCGAACAAGTCATGCAGATAGTTTAGAGCAAACAGGGATCCCCAAAGGTGCTGATGCATGCTTTAATTTGTGGTTCCCTTTGCAGGTACTCACTCATGTGAAGGTGGAATTAGTGCAGTTATTTGATCAGTCATTTCATCAAAGTAATGGCCCAGGTTAGATGTGGACTCTCAAATCCCTGTACGACTCTAGGCTGCTGTGTAATGTGCAGGCACCACCATCTCATTAGACGAGGTGAGTTCATATACATAGTAGTGTCAACTTACTGTGCTTTAAGATGCTTACAGTAGCGGTAAGTAGGCTACTGAGATAGTGTTAGCTGTAGATGGGAAGCTCCTCCATAACTCTCATTAAACCCCTGTCTCTCATTAAACTGGAATCCAACAGCAAAGAAATATCTTTACATTAAATAGCCAGGGTTTGAAAACTGTGGTTCTAAGTTAAAAAACAAACAAAAAAAAAATGTCAAGAATCTCAAACTAATGGTTGCACGAGGTCAGCAGCAAAGGCATATGAGCAGTGGGATCCACATATCCTGGAAATCCCAGCACCGCATTCAAGAGCAGCCTTAGGGTACCACAACTAAAACAAATGCTTTGAGTAGCTGTGGATGAGCTCTGTTCAGGGAGACTTTTGGCCTATTCTTTCTTCCAGAAGTGCTTCAGCTCAGCAATATCCTTAGGCTGTTTGGCGTGAACAGCTCTCTTAAGTTCTTTCCATGGCATCTATATTAGGGTAAGGCCTGGGTTCTCCCTGGCTCGCTCCAAGAGGTGGATTTTCTTTGTCTGAAGTCATTCTGTGGTAGATTCATTGCATGAATATCAAAAGTCTGAGATCACTGCATCCAGCAGACGATTCTCCGTCCATCAGTTCTCAGACACTGTGAACGACGCGCAGTGATTCACGTTACTGGATTGTGTTGGTTCATAATTGTGTCTTTTTATAGTTTAAAACAAATTCTTTCATAAACGTCAGTAAGTCCCAAAGGTTCATGTACTTTTTTCTTGTCATTGTATTTGATATGTTTCATTTCGTCTGTTTGTTTCCAACATATAGACCCGACAAGGCGGCACCGGGTGGATTATCCCGATGAAGTTAGATAAATCCAATTGAACTTGAACATCACTCTCCACAGTTTATCTGTGACTCTATTGTTCAACATAAATGCTGTGAGCAGTTTCCACATATTACTGAAATATGATTTGAAGGGGTGTATAGTTACGTTCATTTGACGGCACTTTGTTTTGTGGTCATTGAGGTTTTAGACATTATTGACACAATTATTATGAAAGTAACAGCAGATGTTTTGAGTCACTTTCATATCTATGTCCCAGAGTGACAGGAGGAACCAGGCTTATTAGTGATGTGGCTCATATTGGATTTGAAATGGGATTGAGTTAAACGCTCAGTGTTGAGCAGCAGGCTAAGTAGATATCACTTTGAGAGAGCGATGTCTTGAAGTGAAATGTTCGCTTGATGACTTCATTGTTCAGCGAGGTCAGTGAACTTGAAAACCACTGCAGCACAAAGGCAAAGCAATTTCAGCTTCGATTACAGCCAAATTTTAAGTCGGTGGATGAAACAACCTTCATTACGTGTAGTTAGCCTTGATGGGCATCTTCAATTGACTCTTAAAAACAGCTGTAATGCTGCCATTGAAACACATGCTGTTATGCTGTAGCACAAGAGCACTTGAGGAGAAAGGGAATATTCAGGCTGCTTCACAAACAGAAACGGGCTCGTTTGCAGTGTACTCCACCTGAAATTAGGCCAGAAACTCGTGCGTTTTTCTCAGCTGGGAGCGGTGGAAGAGATGTGCTGTGGGACCATTTTAAGTAACCATGCAGCATGCACTATTTGCCGTGTTTTAGCAGTCATTTGAACTGCCATTTGCATCACAGATGGAAAAACAGGAGCGTTCTCTCTGCTGCTGTCAAGGCCACTTTAAAGCTGGCGAACTTCACAGATCATGTAAAAAAACAAACATTTGATGATCTGTCCTCAGAGGGACTCCTTTCAATTATTTTGGCAGCATTTGAAGAAAGAAGATTCCATGCTGTCTAGTCTTTGTCTGGGCTTAGAGATTGTTCTCATACTGTGTTGTTACAGAGCCACGGCACATTTGAATTTCAAAATGTTTGCTCTTCCCAAGGAAAGTTTCCAGAGTGACTTTCATAAAAAAGCTGTGAAAAGGTATCGTTTTTTTTTATTATTATTCACTCAATCGAATCCTGTGAGACATTGTTTGTCAGGGCCAATTCAGACTGACGCTCCTCACATATGGTGCTTTAAAATAGGAGAAAGCTGTTCGAACTGATTTGCAATCCCAGGGAAAGATATTGCTGAAATAGCACTTCCATATGTTCCGCTATAGCACACATCAGATAATCAACCATGTCATCTAGCAGTGATGTTTAAATGCAGCTCATTCCCAGACCTTAACCAAAGTGGTTTTGTTGCCTAAAGCCTAAAAACAGACATGAACACTTCAGTTTTTGATTTTTAATATTTTCTGCTGAAGAGACGTTTTCACTTTGTCACTGTGAGTTTCTGAGGATACACTGATGGTCGAAAGTGAGTGTTTTTTGTGCTGAAAGTGAAGGGAGGGAACACTTTCTAAAGCCACTGTACTGTACACTGTTGAAAAATAAACTTAAATGTATGAAACATGGACTCAGCAAGGATTTGGATAGATTCACTGCTCTCCTTAGAGTCAACAAAACGCTATCGACCCCAACCCTGGACCTACGACGTCAAAGACATCGTGAAGAATGTCAGGTGGCTCAGCAAAGGGCTGATATGCACCACTGACCAGGAGCAACTTTTGCCTTAATTGGGAAAATAACTCTGCATCCTCACACCATGAAGCCACATTGATTTCCCATTTATTCATCCCTGTGTTCCTGAAATTCAGCAGTGCAGTGGCTGCAGAGGAGCAGTAGCTCCCAGAATCCCTCAGCTCCACTGGGAGCAGCTGTGTTCTGAAGAAGTGCTGTTCCTGATATAAACAGGAGCTGGTCTGGATGTGTGTATGTGTGTGTGTGTGTGTGTGTGTGTGTTAGTGAGTGCTTGTTATGTGTGCACCCTGGCTTCATCTGTCTTGCTCTTCATGTTAAGGGCAATGACTCATGCTACAGCAAGGGGCAGAAGACAAACAAGGCACAAGCTAGAGACCACCTGCTGGGCTGGAGAGCAGGATGAGGGGAAGTTGCTTTATCTGGCATCCATCTCGGCTCTGATTCATTATTGTCTTTATATGAGCAAAAGGTTGCCGTCTGTGGATTCTGTGGAAAGAGCGCGTGATGCATTTGTCCGCCTACTATCCCCCCAAGTCTGGGCAACTCTTCCCTCCCTCGCTGCCAACTCTAAGCACTGTTATTTAGACTGATGCATTTCCCTCTGCCTTCCTGCTGGAGTGGACTCTCCATCTTTTCCACAAGCTCACACACCCAACAGAAAAGGCACATATACATACCCATAAGTGTGTGCAGACACATATGGATGCTAACACACACGGACACATTAACACAGACATTATACACTTGCACCACCAGTGTCTTAGGACCAAAATTGAAGCAGACATATCAGAGTATCCAACGGCAACAGATTCTCTCCTGTGCAGCCGAACTTTATTTTAGACGAGCTTTACTTTGCTGAGGCACAAGACAAAAATTCTGCCAACCCACTCACTATGCTTACACTGGAAATGAAAGGGTAACACAAATCTGAGCGGTACACGGGATGGAAGTCGTTTTGTTAGAATTCCCAGCGATTCCACTGCAGAAAAAATACATTAGTATGGGAGCATTTGACTGTGCATGATTTATGTCCAGTGCCAGCAATTAATGCCGCTGCAGGACGTAGCAGGTCCTCAGTGCAGATAAGGGGAAAGTGTGGATGTGGAGGTCAGGTGTATGGAGTCTGACTTTTCCTCATTCTGTCACACAGCTTTCAGATTCTTTCTTAAACACACTATTTCCCCAATTCTTAATCAGGCTTTTTAGATTCCTGACCATAACCACACAGTATTTACTATACCACTGCAGATAATGTCAAAAAATAAAAATGATAATTTGGCTTTAAAATTTTCAAATACTTGTCAAAAAAATAATTCAGGTTTTGAATAATTTTTTTTCTGTTCCTGGTGTTTTGATTGAAGTGAAGGTGAATTATCTTGATAACAAAATGACGTGACAAATAGGATGCCTCGCATTTTGTGCTTGATATGAGGAGGAAGACGAGCAAATCCTCAAACAAAAACAAAATCTTACATTTGGGTCTTTTCAGCATCACTGTTTACATGGTGTCAGCTCTGGTTCCTGGAATAGACGTGGAAAGACCTCAGACATGAGAGGAAATCTGGAGCTGAATTTGAAAGCCTGCAGAGTGAATGCCTCTGTATTTGTTCCACTCTCTTTATCTGTTTTCCATCCCTCCATCCTGTCCTGTCGAGGAGTCTCACTTTACCTCATGCAGGCTCTTCCAGCCATATGGACCCATCTGCATTTCAGGCTCTGGCAGCCACTGAGACACACTGAGGATCCTCCTTTAATGTCTTGGTGCTCAGTGGCCAGGCTCCATAATTTCCCAGTCAGTGTGGTCAGGGGAGCTAAAGCGCTAAATTGCTGTCTGGAGATCCTTAGTGGCTCTTGAAAAAGCGACCCACTAAAGTGTTCTTGTTCAGAACTGTGCAACCCAGTGCACGTTTAATTCCTGGTTAATCAGCGGGGGCGACAGCGCGTATAAGCAGATTAGTCAGACCCTTATTCATCCATGACAAGGCAGATCATTGTCCATCCATTTTGCTGGAGAAGATCACTGGCATGTGGCTGGCTATTTAGCTTGTCATTTACTTGCCAATGAGATTAAAAAACTTAAAGTCCCATGTATTTCATTCTGCTCTGCTCTTATCTGTTAAGTCCCACCTGTGGCGGCAGCCTTGTGGTTTTCTACCTGGTTCCTTCACAGGAGCATTAAGGGGGTGGGGGGGAGTTCTGCCCTTTCCCCTCTCAATATTAATTATAAATAAATATATTGTGGTAAACATGAACATGCAGAAGAAGAATTTCCTTATTTGTTCGCCCTAGACCTGCCATCATTCACCGATATCTTAAAATAACGGCTGTGGACTGTGAGCTCCTCGAAAACACAGGTGACCTATGGTCCCTGAACGCCTCCACAGCAGACACACAGACTCGAGCTACCACGGGTGTTCGGAGGACAAGGTGTGCACACTGGGCTATGTTTAGATATATGTGAGTTCAGATTGATCTTAGAGGATGTGCTGCTGAGTGAGTCATGCAATATGCAACAAAGTTTATTATGTTTCCACTGTAACATTAACTCTATCTCAAATTTGACAGTTTAATTTTGCTTTTAATCAAATATATTAATGTACAATACTATTTGGAACGTAACAACATTATTTCTTAGGATAACAAAACAAAACAACATGAATTATAGTGTTACACTCGTTAGGGCTTTGATTTCTGAAAATGTCCTGCAAACTCTGACCATACACACCTGGTCTGGTGTTTGGGGTCATTGTTTTGCTGCAGGACAGAAGTTAGTGGTAACCAGTTGACCAGTTGGCGTCATGATGGTATAGCGTGATGCTGCAGGATGGGATGATAGCCATGCTGGTTGAGTGCTCCCTGGGTTTTGTGGTTATCTTTAACTTGGCCGGCAGCAAAACACCCCCAAACCTTCACAGGTCCTCCCCCATGTCTGACTGTTGGGGTAACACATTGAGGAGTCATGCTCTCACCTTGCACCAACAGACCAACACATTTCACAATTTAAAAAGAATAACTCTGTGTGGTGTGAAGCTACTTCTCAGAGACCACGACCAGCAGATGAAGCAAATATGCATAAATATGATTAAAACCATTGCAAGTAGCTGGGGTCAAAAGTCGTTTCACTCGCCAACTGAATATTCATCAATCTTAAACCGTGCGATGATTAATTGAACCTCGAGTGTGATTAAAATATGAATGAGTTCTTATCAAAGCCTAAACTCTCAGGGATGGCACATCCAAACTGAGCAGTTCATCTTTAATGCATGAAGCTCTTATTGGTTTATCTTAGTGAGACCACTTTGTGCTGCCAGGTGTTCTCTTCCTCACTAGAGTCCTCTGAGAATATACAGGGTAAAGATCCTGGAGTAGTCATTTAAGATGCAGATGTAACTTTTTAAAGGGTCAGTGTTGCTTCTTTGTGTTGATACTTTTAGTTTTTCTCTCTGTTTAGGTCTTTTTAAAGAAGATAAATACAAGAATCAGTGACACTAATGAGGGACGTGGTGCAGCAGCACAGACACTCCTTTCTCTTGCCCTGGGCGTTGTGTCTTGGCCCAGTTGTGCAGCCAACCAACCTGTGGTTCTGACCCACTTTCTGGCCTCATCCGTCACACTGAAAGTCCCAGAGACTCTGATACATTTTCCATGAATCCCATTTATTCCTCCCAGGCTGTTATGTCATCATTACAGACTTACCTGCTCCATTGCAGTGGAAGCAGGAAGGCTGCATTTGAATATTTCATTATGGCACAATAATACTTTAAATATGCCACAGGATATGATTTATACAGGTCACAGACGACATTGACAGATTTCCGGGCCTAAGTACAATTGCCAGAGGTTGCGATCAGTGACTTGACATACAAATGTACCTTTATACTGTGTGATGAATTCTCAGTGGCTAGGAAAAGGGAAATTCACCCATATCTCTTGGGCCTGGCCAAGAAGGAGTAGACCATAGATTTCTCTCTTTTAAATCTGCAAACCTGTAGCTTTTACATTTGTTTGGAGGAAATAGAAATAGGCATTGTATTAATTTTCCCTCCCTCTTCAAATGTATGAAGGGATCAGGGGCCTAATTCGGGGTTTAAAGAGCTACACTTAGACTCAGACTCCCTCAGAGCCCCAAAAGAAGTCATCCATAAACCACACATCACCCAGCGGTTGCCAGCCTGTCCCCTCGCTCCACACACAGCTGCAGCCTGCTGTGGAAAGAAATGAACCACAAAATAAATGAATGTACTTTATTTCCTAAGAAGCCAGACAGCAACAGCAGCAAAGATGTCAAATATGAGATTCTAATGAGCAAAATCCAATTAAATCTTCAGATTGTTGGTTGGTTTTCTTTCATATCTCTCACATTTTGCTTCAACGGAAATGTAACTGATCTTACTGCAATAGTAGCAAATCTGGATATCTATAGAGACATAATTAATTATGCTGCTGCTCTAACTCTTTACATTAATCTCTCTTTTAACTGACAAAATGCTGTGGTTTGGTAGCTCTGTTATCTGGAAGATCAACCCTATATACTAATCTAACAACTGCTTAAAGAGTGTGGTCGACTGGCTCCAGCAGATCCCTGGGACCCTAAATAGGAATAAGCGTTAAGTGTAGAGAGGATGGATGGAAGGATGGATATTTGTTTGTTCACTTGTTTCCCAAGTTACACAAAAAAAAAAAACAAAACTAACTGATCAGAGCTTTGAAACATGAATTGCTAGCTACCTACGTGTATCCATGACGATTTAGAAACAAAAACACTGACAGAAAATGGGTAGAACTGATGCAGCTGTAACGGTTGAAGTAAAAGCTTATTTCAGCCATGTTTTCCACTCTCACATGCATCTGACAGACCTGATATGCTTCTCTCTGTATCATTCCGCCTCTCAACAGAGGCCTCATACCAGCTAATGCTTCACTTTGGCTGTGAAACCACAACCTGGAGTATAATTTTACACTTCAAGTATCCATCCATCCATCGCTTATCCTGGAACATCCAGGATTCACGGTGGGCTGGAGCCAGTCCCAGCTGACACAGGGCGAGAGGCGGGTCCACCCTGGACAGATCAGCAGTCTATCACATGGAAGACAAACACTCACATTAACACCTACGGGCGATTTAGAGTCACCAACCCAACCAAACCTGCAGGTGTTTGGACTGTGGGAAGAAGCTGGAGCACCAGGAGAAAACTAACACAGACACAGGGAGAACAAGTAAACTCAACGAAGAAAGACCCCAGGGTCAAACCGGATTCAAACCCAGAACCTTTTTGCTGTGAGACGACCGTACTAACCACCACCTCGTCACGCTGCCCCATACAACAAATATAGTTTTTCTAATTTTATAACTACAGTTGATGGTGTAAAAAATATTTTATAGAAAAATGCTACAGATGTTTATATTTATAAAGAGCAAAACACCAGACTAGATTAAAGATTAAACTGTGGTATCAAAGTTTTGCTTTAGACTGTTTGGACCCACTAACCCAAACTGCCATTTTCAACATTAAAAGGTACAGTGTGCATGAAAGTGTTTAGTAAGAACTCGACCAGTGATCTTCACGACAATAATACGTGAGTCAATTTTCCCTCCCACTTGTTAAAACCTGACTGACTCAAAGTGTGTTCACTGTTAGTGACTGGTCACAGAAGGAGCTGAATCCCTGAGGGATCCCTCACACTCCAACAGGAGAAATATCATTGGACTTGCTCAAGGACACTCCGACGTGTCGAACAGCTGCCGATGGATGGATTATTTGTTTTTTTGGGAACCAAACCTGAAATGTTTTGGTTCCCAGAGCTCGGTGTGGCTCAGGTTCTACACAGCTTTTTTTTTTTTTCTAATCAAACTATCACATGATTAAAAGGAATGAATCCCTATTGAATTGCGGTTGGAAGCACTCTGAGACATGTTTTGTTTATTGCTTTTCTGCAAATCAGCGAAGCACAGCGGGAAAAGAGAGCAATTACAAATGCAAATTCCCAATAAGTGCCTGGAAGGTATGTTGAAATGTCCTCCGAAGGATATAATTACACCCTGACTTGATTACATTTCAAGGGAGATGAGGAGGAAATATTCCTGAATTATTCAACCGAATAAAAATCAGCCTGCAAGCATGTGAGAAGCAAGAATTATTATAAATCTAAAGAGAGCCATGGTCTGTCTTCGCCCACGAGATTGACATCACAGGGGCCCAAACAGAAAACTCGTTTTCGTTCGCTTGCCTAAAGCACTGCCAAAGATTTTTCTCAAAACATTTGCTATTTCTCATCAAAATCCTATTTCCACTACACAAAAATTTGCTCTTCTTTTCCACTTAATGAAGCTGAGAATGACAATTGTGTGAGACCAGTGAGCCACATTATGCATTTTCTTATTGCCAACCTCTCTGGCATCAGCAGAGATCAACATGGAGTGAAGTCGCTGATTAACCTGCACCCTAACCCGTTCGGTCAACCATCAACCTCTGCAGCGAATGAGCGAACTAAGACTGAGACGACTGAGAAGACTTTACTGCATGTAAAGAGAAAGAAAATGCGAAATGTGTGTATATGTAACAGTCAGAGAGCAGCTGTTGTTTTGTGTTAACGCTGCAGGATTCAGCACACAGCAGATTGGTGAGTTAATGCAAAAATCAGCATGTTAGAAAATAGTTTTACTTTTGAAGAAGTGTTTTGACCTTTGCATTCAGGCTTGCTTAAAAAATGTCAGAGAGGTGAAAATGTCAACAACAATATCGAGACGCATCTAAATGTAAATCAAACACTAAAAGCAATAGATTCATGAAGTACCTGCTGCGTTGATTATATGCAGGGTCATGGCACCTCAACACCTCATAATTACCACACAGAAAGAGACTGATCGTTCCTTTTAACCAAAGGAAAAACCACATGACCCTGCTTTGATATCCGTTTTTCTTTGACGCCGTCACAAGTGTTGACAGAAGTGTCAAAGCCCTGGTGTAAAGGACTTTGGCAGCTCAGGGGAAATTCAATTAGAGAGATAAATCTAACCTTCTAGTTATATTGCAGAGCAGCAGATAGCAGACTTTAATTCTGCTCTTTACTTGGGCCTGACAAAGGGAGTTGTCCAACATGGACGGGGAAGCGGGAAAGATTAATCTCAGTGACTTGGTGACCCATTTGGAGTAGCATGTCTGTCTGCACGTGACTGAAGAAATCAGTGTGACCTTTGGTGCAACAGTACGAATACAGATAATGATTTTCAGCAGGGAGCCTGGAGTGTAATTTAGGGCTGCTTTTCACTTTGTTATGGAGCATAATCAAGACTCTGCTCTGATGCCTCTGGATGGAAATTAGCTGGAACGAGGCAGCGAACTGTGAAGGGCTGGGGCATTACGAGGACAGGTGCTTGCTCATACAGATAAACTAACTGACTAATACACTTCCCATGTGCACACAGACACACTTATTCAGTCTGAAACACACGTATGCACTTGACCTGTGGTGTTCAGCAGATGTGTTCATCTAAAGTACTTTCCAGTTCTTCTCAGTGCAAACTGTTTAAGTGTGGTTGGCCTCCAGTGGAGCTCAAACCAATACCCCGAGTGGTGTTTGTGTCATTACCTACACACCGAAGTACACGGGCATGCTGCCGCCGCTAACCAGCTCCACTCACTTATCAGCACAACACGCCAAAGACAACTTTACACAGAATCAATCATGATCAGTTTCCATTAAGGACATGAACCAGCAGGAATAACTCCTTCCTGTTCCAACCTGCTTCTTTAAACCTGAAGTCACTTCATCGTTCATGCATCGTTTCTGTATGTCCTTTCCTTTCCTTCTGCCTGATCTTCAACAAATATGGCATCGGGGGCATTGACGTCCCAATAGAACCAAACTATTCACACAAAGCAACTAACAAAACATGACTATGTTTTTGAATTTTTAAACTACAAACATTTAGGGTCTGTAAAACTTTCAGCATCCTGAAAAGTCCAAATATTTTACATTTGTGACACCCAGCAAAACAAATGCCTTTAAGATACGGTGGTTGTGGTTCTCCAAAGACACATTATGTGTAAACTAACTCAAACACCGGCTGTGTTGCATCAAGCGAACTGTTTCAACTCTGGTGGTGGGTGGATTTGAAATGAGATTTTAAAAAAACAAACATATGAACTATAACAGAACTCCATTAATTAAAACACAGTATTGACACAGATATAAATAACTACATGTTAGAGCTGTGGAACAAGCTGGAGCACATGGGGCTGGACCTCACACACCTGTAGACTGTAAGAATGTAAAAACTGTAAATACCAGATTTACTTCTTCTTATTTTATTTGTATCAGCACTGACTTTCCCCTGCGTGTTTGCTTTTGCCATCTGTTGAATGTGACAGACGGAATTAAAATAAAGTATGAAATAAGTATGTAAAGTTTAAAAAAAAAACAAACCAACAAAAAAAGCTTTTCCCATTGCTCATTCCTTATTCCAGATCCCTGCATTAGTATCTTTACATGCAGATGCTCAGGAACCAGTGGTTTGGCTAATAGTATAAAAATGAATCCTAATACTGTAGCTTTACTTAATATTTTATGTTGTTAGTCTAAGAAATAAAAGCTGCATTAACCTGATGGCACTTTGACATTAGTATCATCCCAGGTACATGGCAGACTGTTTGATTCCTCACTTGTACCTCAACTTCTACATGCACTGTACTCACAGGTGACGGCCCGGTGGCATTTACACAGGCATCTCTCCGGCTTTACATTACACTGAACAAATCCTAAGGCAGCATGGCTCCTCTCCAGCTCTTCTCACAGGTTGTTATTCAGGTTACTTCATCTTATCTTAAAGCAGTTTACACAGGTCGGACCCATCACACTGCAATTAAAATGTTGCGTGGGAGGACAACATCCTCCTCTGGGTTGTTTCATTATGCTGCAGCTGAAAGAGAATACAACTTATGCAGATTCAGCACTAGTTTCATGGAATCTAGGGGCCTGAAACTGGCTCTGCTTTTTTAAATAACCATGTAAACTATTAGTTCAAGGTAAATCTGTGAATTCCAGGTGTGACTGTGTGGTATGTTTTGAATATGAAGCAGGGCGTTGCTTAAAAAGATCAGGCATGTTCGGCAGAGTATAAAAAAGATAAATAAAGCTTTAGGAGTGAGACAGGCAGGATGATAAACCAGCACCGACCTTAAAGAAAGCACACACACAGTCACTCACACACATCACTTCCTTCTTATCACCTGCCTATCAAGAGTATAACCCCCTGCTTGATCTGACACAGCCTTGCCAACTATCAAATCTGTTTACAAGCTGCCCTGCTTTCAGCACCAATCATGTCCGTGTATGTCTGAGCATCTGACACCGGCCGACCAACCCCCCGAGCTTCTGTTTTTACACTGCATGCATCTTCACCGTTCCAAATGCCAACCTCCCAACTCCCCGTGCTCCCGCTCCTCCCATCTGAACCTGTTATATTGCTCATATCAGCCCAGTGCTAACTGAGCCCGAAACAATTTGTGCTCTAGGCACACAGCTGCCCATCTGCACCACTTCGTCATTCACTCGTGAGGGGGCTGATTGCGAAGAAGGAAGTGTATTCTGCCGAAGTTCACTCGCTCTCAGCATCTAGGTCTGAAGCAACGGAGGGCATGGTTTATCTGCTCGCCCTGCAGCAGTTCTCAACAAGGACCTGGGGATGTTGTGTTGCCTGGACTTGTGTACGAATCTGTTCCTTCTGAAAAAAAAAAAAAAAACTCCCTTTTCGCCATTCTCTTCCTAATCTCTTTTAGAGATAGCACTAAAGCTGAGAGACACAGAGCGAGGGAAAGAATGTTAATAGAATTGGTTTTGTCTGAATTCAGTTCCTGGCTAGTGTGCGGGTCCAGAGGTGGGGATTTTAACATTACAAAGACCAGCAGATTAAGAAAAGGCCTACATGTTCCCAAGCAAAGAGGTTAAACATAATGAGCCCACAGAAAGACTCACCTGTGTGATGGAACGAAACAGAATAATCCTGTCTTCAATATTTTAAACACTGTGGTACATTTTGATATACCTGCGTAATAACTGTCTTATAGTGGCCTGTATTATAGTTCTAATATTTTCTGCAGATCATTTTTATATATATGGAAGAGCAAATGACATACATGGATATATTTCACAAGCTACTTTAGTTCCCCAACACATGCATTAATGATGTGACTGCAGAAATGTTGGAGTTATTTGTCGGAGATATTTGACATCCAGGACTTGACCTCATCATCCCCACCTCTGCACAGCAAGAACCAGGTGTCATAATATTGACTCGGCCCCATAAGGACAACAGCCACACTTCCATTTATTACAGGGCTGTTGTATTGATATACATTATATGTCACTCTCGATGTGACTTCTACTACATCTGGATTGCAGAAGGTTTATTAGGCCTAAATGTTACGAGCACTGTGAACATCAAAAACATCGATAGTGACACACAGAAAAGCGGAGGCCTGGTGGATTCATATATAGCGGCTACTTAACACAATAAGGCTGCTCTTGGTTGGTTTGTTCTGCATTTTCAACCTTTACTTCAGCCCTTTTCCTTATACTCACTGTTGTACTTTGCAAACCGCTCTACCCCGAAAAGACAGAATAAACTACATCCGAGATGACACCGGTGACAAGGTCACCACACTCAAGTTAGCAAGAAAAAACACAAAACTCTCTCCCATGAATATCTACCCGAAGAGAAGGGTAAGATACTCTTAGAAACACACACACAGACTGAGCCCAGGTTACTGGTTCGTGGTTAGTAACAATTCAATGTAAAGAGCCAATAAATAGTTAATGATGGCACCTACTTTAACCTTATGATTTCTGATGAAAAGTTAAAACAGCAGAAGTCAGAATTCACCCAGTGCCCTTCAGTTGCATATTGGAGCTGCACTTGTTCGAAAATCTAGTGAACCCAGAGCAGCTTTGGAGGAAGGATGCTGACTGAACAGCAACTTAAGAGAGGAGCTGGAGATAAAGCCCTTGCAGGGGAACAAAGGAGAAATATTTTAATACCCAGCATCCTTACCATTACCTGACAGAAGCAATTCATTTATCAATTAAATTCACCTTTCAGATTCCACCTAACACACAAGCCTGCTGCTAACTCTCTAGGCTGGTTTGCCTCCTGACTTTCAGCATCATGAATGTCATGGTCATGAATGCACCAACAACAAAACACGCTGCCTTTTACATTTTTCTAAAAGAAAAAAAAAACAAAACTGAATTAGTCCTCCACCAACACTCCTACACTCTTCTAAAGTGGTTATTCTGTTGATGGGAGCGCCTTCCTTACTAGCTGAATAATACATTAGTACATTTTGCAGAGATGGCAGCACAATGCATTTAGAATAAAATGTTAATTTTATTTATTTAATTACAATGTTAATTCAATTAAACACAAAGGCAGAGCTATTTTGTGTACTGAATCAAATGTGCTAATAGAAGCAGTGACGTGGTAGTAATATAATAGATGTTTAGTAAAAAAAAATATTTACCTCATGTTAAAGCCTTCTCTCAGTATAACTTATTACTTACATATATCTACCTTATTTAAATAGCCTATATAAAGATTCCTATTATGCATAACACTGAATACATCACGCTGAACAACACAAGTGGAGCTGTCTTAGCTCCAGCAAAAGTAAATGGGTTATTATTCTCTCTAGTCCAAAAGCAGTTTATATCTTTCATTGCAAAAATGTCCTAAATCCATTAATTTCAGGTAGCCATAAAGACTATTTGTTATGTAAGACATTCATTAGTATGTGTTGTGCACACTGCTGTTCTCAGACAAAAGACTCACCCCTGAGAAAAGTGGTAGGAGGACAAACTGACAAAGTCATCTTGGCTCAAAACACTGCAGATACACATTCATACCCAAAAATACACACATCCGTACGTTGCAACAGACACAGACCCGCTGCAAAACACAATGTACACACAATATGCACAGAAATATATAGGCACAAATGGCGATGCAGGTATATTCAGCCAGATGTGCTGTGAACGGTGGGAAGATTCGGGATAAGGTCATGGGTCGATGGGTCGGGAGAGACTGTCTCTAAGCTTGAGGTGAGCTGACGGTTCATGACTGTCACCACTGCAGTGTTCTGGTCGGCTGGGAACCTTTTCACCGGGTTCAAGTTGTCCTTACTTTGCTGTATGGACTCTAATAAAAATTATATTTTACACATAAAACCTGAGCTAAAGCCTTGTATTTGGATGTCTAACCTTCAAAAAAACAACATAAATGTTTAGGAGTGTTATACACGGGGCTGTGTCCACACCCAGATCTGCCAAGGTCCTGTTCTCGGTATTGTTTGGCAGTAGAATTTGGGGGATTTACAACCTGAAGAGTTTATGTTCTACAACTACAGACACATTTTAAAGGCTAATTCATATAAATAAAAATATGAAGTTATAATAGTTTGATTCAATATTACTCCACCAGTGTGGACAAGCTTTGAAACAAGTACCCAGACCAACATGGAAATGAGGTTTATCTAGTTTATTATTATTTATATTATTTATTATTATTGACTGGGACTGGATGGCTAAAACACTGACAGTACATTAGACAAGCTGTTTTAAAAATTACCCTATTCTCGGCCACTGAGGTTGCACAAGCCAGTGTGTTCCTAAGTAAATCGTAGTAGGGTTGAGTCAGGAAGGACATCCAGAGTGAAACTTGTGCCAAATCAATCAGGCAGATCAATAGATCCTCTATGGCGACCCTTAACAGGAGCCCCCAAAAGAAGAAGAAAAAAAATGTAGCATGGGTAGATAATTAAGTTGTTTTTGATAGAGTGCAAGATCATTTCACTGGAGCAAAATGTGGAACTGGATCAACTATTATAATCGCTTGCCATCATAACCTGTTTGCGCTCCCAAAATGAGGCTATGTTTTTTTTTATGACACCCTTCTGCACAATCTAGTATTTCTGTAACACATACCCAGTATGTGTGACATCATTGAGAAGGACAGGATGCTGTTGTGTGGGTGCAGATGAAGGTGTGTGTGTGTGTGTGTGTGTGTGTGTGTGTGTGTGTGTGTGTATGAGTGAGTGGGGGAACACCCTCAGACGTTCACTGACCTCGACAGCTCCTGGACCAGAGCCCAGCCATGAGCCACATTAACCGATGTGTCAGGTGTTGGCATTTTTTTTCGAGCATCTTGCCTCGGTTCACATCAACAGATAAGTCAAGCCGAGGCGAGCCAAGCCAGACCAGACCTTTTCCACCCTGCTGCTTTCTGCACACCAGCCACTGAACCGGCCCTGTGTCACAGCACCGACTCCCCCCACCAACATGGTTTTCGGGGCCTGCCAGAGGATCTCAGCGAGGAGCTAAAAATGGCAACAAGTTGGGCAAGTTTCTGACTCAGCTGCTAAGTCAAAGCCTGCACAGAAACCCTGCTATGCTAATTCAGTCCCATGGGTTGATTTAAAGTCCCTGTAGACTATTCATTTTGACATTATATGGAAATTAACATTTATAGTCCAATATAAAGCTTGTAAAAAAATAACACTGCTGTGACTGAAAATTGATTCAGTCTTCGATGCGCTCGCTGGGCTTCTTCTTATACGGTTATGTCAGTATTACTGCAGCTAAAAGAGACGACTGACTTTATTGCTCTACAAATACAAACACAATCTCGGATCCTCTACGTCCAGCTTCAGTTATTGCTGTAGCAAGTCTCTGCAGCCCAGGAATGATGAGTATAACCACATCATTCACCAGCAAATTGTCGGGAAGGACAACTCCCCTCTATTGTATTGATACAATCACCTTTTACTTTCCACTGATAAATGGGAGAAGATATAACGTCCAAGTTCTTTACACACAGTCCACAGCTGGTAGAACCCTGTTTGCAGAGCCTGTATTTTTCCAACGTGACTACATTTTTCCCTTGGTTGCACAGGTGCACCCAGTGTTTTTGGCATGTCTGTGTGTACGTGTATGTCGGGTTCTCGCCTCGGTTCTGATCCTGTGATTCATGTGTTCCATGTTCGAAGGCAATGCGATCTGAAGGGGACAAATCAAATACGGTGCGAAGCGAAGATGAACTTTTTTAGTTCCTGTCTCCCTGGACCTTGATGAAGTGACAGATAATAAACTTGGCCCAGCAGCAGAGTTGCCATCAGACTCAGAGTTAAACATAAGAAAATGTGCATTTTGAAAAAGAATGGCTGGTATGACACATCGGCTAATGTGAGGCGCTGCATTCACAAACAATGTGGTCAAAACATGTTGTCTCATCAACATTCTGCATTGAATCAATAGAAAAAAAAACACATCTTATGTCATGGACAGGTGTGTGACTCTGACAAGGAGGTACCACATACAACTACTGCAGTAGAAAAACACTTGGACCATCCAGAGTATGTTGTGATCACTCTCCTCCTCTTTAATTAGATTCTACTGCAATACAGATACAGATTGTCTGTGCACTTTGACTCCCCCAGCACAGCTGTGACTTACACCCTGAGCAAGCTTTTTTGATGTTGTTTACATCCAGGCAACATGAACCACTGTATGATTTGTAGTCCTTTTTTTTTTTAACACCTTATTTCTATTAGGGATAAAAGGTAACTCGCTCAGAGCCTTTTTACCTGATTTATCAGATTTTTAGGAGGCAATAACATCCAATTTGTGATGTTTCTGGTGGGTGTTGTGTGGCGTCAAAATAGACCTCAGAGGAGGAATGTGTAAAGTTAAAACAACAATCTTCACAGTAAACTGGGGGAGGGGGCAGCTGTGCAGGTTGGTGTGGAGAAGTGGGAAAGGTAGGAGTGTCTCAGGCTCAAGGGAGGAGGGTTAATGACTCAGTAAAACTGCACAACGGAAGCTATGGTTCCCATTTCAGACACTTTAGTTCAAATGTGTCAAAAAGAACCAAAAACAAAAACAACTCCCCATAGTTTTGTGCACCAAATGTATTGTGCATTGAAACTAAGGCATCATATCACTCTCAGCCAACCATCAGCTTTCAAAAACCTGAAGCCTCATCCTGATGGTGCACATGCATGGCACTACACATGACAGGGAAAGCCTTCAGTCACGAAGCCCCACAGGCGCAAACACATTCCCCTTTATTTGCTTGGCATAGTGATGAATACAGACTATGAACAGAAGCACACAGACTCGTACTCGTTTACAGTCGTGTCATTTTCATAGATGATTTGATGTCCTGAGAGCCCGTCATTAGATACACAGCTTCATCTGAACACAGTCCTGGGAATGAATAATGATGCAGCAGTGCAAGCACTTGGTCTGCTCAGAGGAGCAGCAGTTCAGCTTGCTTTCAGAAAGCCTGTCAGGATAGTCAGCATTTATCTTGTCACCGGGCAGCACCACCCTGCTCTTAACACAAATGAACATAGACGCACATTTGCATCAGTACAAGCCAGGACGTTTCATAACTACGGTGACTCCTGAAAGCCGACCCTTAATGTCCTCCTTCACCATTACATCCCTAAACCTAAACGCCTGTGCTGTCTTTTCTATAACAACAACCTCATCACATACTGACACTCTGTCAAACCCAATGGTGTCTCGTAGATAAAACCAGAACAGCAGAAGCTGAACGTGCAGAGATATGCATGATCACAGCCCACATGATGTATTTTATTTTCCTCATAGGTTGTGATGACACGTCTGTTTCTGACAACATGTAAACTATCATTTATTATACTGAGAGACACTGTGTTTACATGCTTAACATCTGACCTCTGTCTGAACGCACTGAAATTGCTAAACTCAGATTTGAACTTATTATTGATGGGCTCCCTAATGAGGTAGTTTTCCTAATGTCTCTTTATGAAAGGCTAATCATTTGATCATTTTCCAACTTTACAATGAGCTGTAATTACCAAGAAATGTTCAAAAGACTAAACCTCTAATTGAAACATTAGGATGTGAGTGAAATGATCACTGACTGTTCCCTAATAAAGTATTGAAAAGCAGAATAAATTATACACTAGGTCACTGAACAAATACTCACTGTGAGTGACTGCTGGGACTGTATTATATTATTTATATTGTATTTTAATGAACACCCAGGCAGGGACATCCTTTATGTTTTATATTTATTTCATATAAGAGCTTTGATTTGATATAAAGACCACATTTATTCACCACATGATTTATTTATTAGCCCCATTTAGCTCAAGAGATTAAACATTTAAACCCGCTTTTTCAGCTGACATGACAAGAACAGGGAAAATGAACTTTAACCTTGTAGGATACAGCAAGTAAAATTCATTTTGCAATGACAATATGGGCTGTGACATCCCAGCTTCATATTCTGACACATGGCAGCAGAGGTGAGCACCTCTGTGTTCTCGTATTAGTCATTACATGCTAATGTTAGCGGGCTAACTCCCATCGCCTGGCAAGCAAACTGATGAAAATTATGCAAAGAATAAAATATTTTAATATAAACTTGTTACTAAACTTCATTTTCTACACCTCATTTCGTACAAAGCAGCTTTAGTTTTTAAAAGACAAATAAAAATAAAAACGTACAGAACAAAGTTCGAGGGAGCTACTGAGTCTTAAATGTCATTGTTAGCAAACGGCAAACATACTATTTAAACCAAAGCTATATAATCTGGGAAATATGGAGCAGTGATCTAGTCAACAGGCCATGAGCCAGTGCTAGACCACCAAGCTGCAAAGATCTCATCTGACATATACACACATTTTCTGTCCATTCAGGCAGCTTCTATATGAACCATTTGCTCACTATCTTCTTCATTTCTTCGCATTTTAGGTAGATTTGTTTTTTAGGCAGAGACTAAACTACAGGTTCTAACACAACTATGACCTTAACAAGAAATACTACTTCCCTGACTCTAACTCTTACACTAATCCTGACCTCAAACTAGATCATCAAGCTAAAATTCACTGATTTACCCTAAAGGACCAGCATCTGGTCCCCACAGGAAAAGGCCAAGTTCCAACAATGTATGTGTGTGTCCCACCACACACACACACACACACACACACAAACACACACTATATCTAACCTGGACTCAGCAGGAGCCAGGTTTTGAAGATTTCTTATTTGTATTTCAAGGTTGCGCCCTGCTCACATTGCTGCAGGGCATTGTCTTTGTACTGGCAATACCACAGAGTTCACGGTGGAAACACTGGAGCCACTCAGCAACATGAAAAGCATCTGTTAGTAAATGCTATTCGATAGTAGAGGCAGACTATACTTAATCCTCCTGTAACGAATGAAATGTAGGAACTTGCACGTATGAACCGTCAGTAAAACAGATGCTTTTGCCGTTACTTCTTTCTGTGTGCGTCCACACAATGAAAGTCTTTATATGATCCTCCAGGCAACACAAACAGAAGCAGTGGTGGTAGAAAGACAAACCCCAAGTTTTACTTTGGTAAAAACAGGAAGTAAACAAATGTTTTAGGGCAGTAAATTTCATTATCTTGTGTAAATGGGTTCAACAAAACATATGGCTGGAGGGTAGCTCATTAATTTTACAATGATAGTTGTCTAAAGCAAATAGGGCTTTATTGTACTTTTAAGTTATGCCAACTTTTCTAATATTGCATGAATCTTCTACATGCAGTAAACACCATCAATCTTATGCTCCAAAGAGGTAAAAAAAAACAAAAAAAAAAACAAACACTAAAATTACCAAAAAATGCAGACACCATCTGAGGCCAGGGTGGTCATAGAAACAATCATTAGCGTGCCCAATGAAAAAACAAGAACTGAATGAAAAGTCTCATTGTTTTCTTTATGGCGCATCAGCTGGTTTCTTCTGCTTCAGGCGTCCTCTCACATCATTTTATAACTTTTAAATGTGGCACAGCTGTTGAAGCTAACAAAACTCCTCAAGTGTGTAAAGAGCTGATTAAATAAACTTGTCTTCTTTATAAGTCTCTCCAACATGAGATGGAGTTCATCTTCCTTCATTGATCCCCGGGGTTGTTTAAATGAAAATGTTGAAACCGGGTAATTTCAGCTGAAGATATGGAAGTTAAAAACTAAAAAGGAATTTAAAAAATGGATTTAAGAAAAAGTGTTTCCATGAGGTTAATATCATTTTAATAGAAAGCTTTTATATATACATGTAGTGTTTCCTTTGCACATTCACCCAACAAGTTACAGTTTTTAATAATAATATCATGTTTGGTGTGTCTGTGCTAAGGGCAAGTCACAGCATCATAGCCTGGGTTGAATCCAGTAAGTCCTCCTAACAGTGCTATGTTGGAGACTAAAGGGACAGTTTTAATAAATTATAGCTATTGGACGAATCGGCACAAACAAAGACACCAACAACACTGGGTTGGAATGAAAACGAAGCATCTGCTGATTTTAAGAGCTGGCGGAGGTTTAGCTGAGGTTTTTAGGTTTCGTCAGATGAAACACTCTCTTAATGAACTGCTTTACTGAGATGGAGATGTAAGCAGTTAAGCCTTAAAGTGTGAAATTAAAGCGAAGTGGATGTTGTTAGGACATTTAAAAATGCATTCTATCACACACTCTAATCACATTATATAAATATATTAAATGAAACCATTAGCCACGTTTTTGGTGAGATTGTTCATTGTATTCAATGATACTTTGCGCCAAGGCTGTGTTTGGAATTCAGACAGGTTTTGAAACTGAAATAAAAGTCACCTCTTCCGTATTTATTGCATGTCTGCCCGCTGCAGATAGTGGGACTTTTTAATTACTTCCTCTGTGTTTAATTTGCACAGCTTATTGGAATTTCGTGCTGAGCAAAACAAAACAAACACTAGTCTGCAATCAATTGTATGTAGGCGTACTTTTAGGATCCCCCCCCAAAAACGACAACATTAACTCGTTTTTAAAACTTTCATAACAGTCAGACAGGGATGCACTTCTGGACCGTCTGGCTGTATCTGTCATCGAACAGGCAAAGTCATGGCTGACTTCTCTTTTTGACACAGGTCAACTAGAGGTCACTGGAGCAGCAGTATCACCATAGTAACTCATTCTGCATGGTACGAAACAAACATGGCCACCCTGGCAATCCATCATCTCTCTAGTGAGGCCCATCCATCATCACAGACGCATGCTGACATCCACTTTGCTCTGGTTCCTCTCGGCTGGGCGGTGATTGGATGGCGTTAGGGAGCTGAGTTGCCTAAGCACAGGGGTGCTTTCACGCTTGCAGAGCAGAGAAACTCCCAAACTGTACAACCTGACAGAAACACATTGATTTAGAAATCCATTGAGATGGGATTCATCAACCTTGGGGCTTTGCCATGTGCTTCACAAGGTTTTTTACCTTCAGATGGCAGCCAGCATGAAGAGAATCAAGGTGGACAAAACAGGGCCACAGGCATCTGTTAATACATTGTGGTCTGATACGCTGGAGGTGTTGTCAAAAAGAATTGAGAAGTCAGCCCGAGTGCAGTTATGGTTGAAAAACCTTTAGACTTGTTCAGTGTTGCAGGTCATGGGAACAAGAGCACTTTTGGGCAATATTTTCTGGAAAGCATTCATTAGGCCGCACATTGTTTACATGACAAGTGCTGGAGATAGCTGTAAAAAAATAAATAAAAATATGAAAGAGTGTTTGAGAGAAAGCGAAGGTTCAAACTGTCTCGCCAATCCCAGCTTTCAGATTGTCAATTTCAGAAAGCAAGAGAGAAACCATATGCAGCTCATGAATTTCAGTGTCAAAAAGTCAACAGGCACTTTATTTAGTTCTTCAGCTATCGTCCTGCTTGCAAAAAATGTGCATCCATTCACTGCAGTTATTCAGTCATCAGATACACAAGAACCAATACAAAGAACGACACAATATCGGTTTTTCAGGGTCGTGGGGGGATGGAGCCGATCCCACCCAGGGTCAAGCAGGATTCGAACCCAGAACCCTCTTGCTGTGAGGTGACAGTGCGAACCATCACCTTGCAGTCCTTAAACATCAAAATGTTGATTTTTTTTTTAAATCCACCATTGGACCAATTTGCATAACCGTCACAGTTTTTAGATGTAGTACTTGCAAACATGCATCTGGACAAGAGCTAGAGACAGACTCACCGCTGGTTTCATGAGTAACTTATGATCATCTGAACAATTAAAGGTTAAAAAAAAAAAACCATTGACATCACAGCACGATTTTACTTTTCAGCACTCTGGTAGTCTTTTTTTCTGATGAGATGAAAGCGGCATGACTGGACCAGAACCCATCAGGAGACCAGATAAGATGCAGCAGCAGATAAGTTGAAGTGAGCCCTTCACAAAGAGGAGAAAAGGTTCAGTCTTTCTTTGAGAGATTTGCAGAATAAAACGACATCTGAATAATATCGTTCGCTTCAGCTCTGAGAGCCTGAGCTCTATCGTGTTTTATAGTTAACCTCAAAGGGCCGAATGCACAAAACAGAAAGCCTGTGAAAAGGCGTCAGTCTTAAAAGGAACAATATGCTGATGACGTGTTGTTCAAAGTGGTGAGAAAGAAACTGTTTAACAGGGAGATACAACAAGTGGGCTTCTGTGTTTGCAATGTAGCAAGCCCATAACTTAAGTGGATAAGATGCAAATGATTATTCTTTACAAAGTGGCAACTTAATAGCGACACAGATTTCTGGCAATTACGTTAATTGCTTGATTTAATTTACAATGGTTTGTTGCAGATGGTGCATTGGGCTAACCAACAGGAACAGAGGACGGGCGGTGAGGTGAAGACAACGTTATCAGACTCCATTCAATCTAAAACTCTGTGGACAGCTCAACTTACCAATACATGAAGGAACGTTCATTCAAGTGGGAGCACATTCCTGTGGAAGCTCCATATCCACGTTATCTGGTGCTTCACCCAATCATGTCAGCCCAAACAGGGTAACGGGACACGCCATCATGAATCTCCAGGGGGCGACAGCAAGCCCCATCACTCTCCACCACTAACCTATCACAAAAACTAGTGTCTTCCAGATCCGGTTGTTAGCAAACTGGTTCTGAAGCATATTAATATGGAAAAAGTGTTTCATATGTTTATAAGCACCAGGCTCAATTATTGCTCTACACTGAAAGCTCTCAAGCTTCTGTTTGTCGTCTTCAGCTTATTGAGAACGCTGCTAAAATCCAAACTAGTTTATTTGCACGGGCCTTTTTACTTCTCTGATTGTTTTTCTGCTGTTTATTTGATGTTATTGTTTTATTTGTTCTTGTGCAGCACTTCGTTCAACCACTTCTGTTTTAAGTGCTACAGAAATAAAGACTGGTTGATGGATTGATACAGTTCAAGCCAACTTGTTTACTTGCAATAACTAAGACGGCAGTCGAAATCCACCACACTGGTTATCATGGTGCCCTGAGGGATACCATGTTATCCTAACTTACTTTCTGCCCTCAGCTCACTCTTCTACTAATATCACAGAAGGAAAGTACCAACAGCGATCTCTCCTGCCTGAACCAGCAACCCCTATATGGTTTTTGTGCCTGAAAGTGCACCCTCTCAGTAAGGGTGCTTTGCTGAGTTGGGCCCATGAGACAGAGAAGGCTCAACATTGTGTTCCAGCATCCCAGAACCACCTACTCTTTACCTGCACCTACACCTCCAACACACTCTTCCATTCAAGCGACCAGCCAGGTCTAATGTTAGCAAACAATCGGACTCGGCCATGACAAACACCAGCTATTCTCTTCTTCTCTTATTAACCAACGTGCTGCTGTTGCAACCAAAGACTTCAAATAATCCATCCAGCATCAATCCTGCCTCACGCAGCAAACATGCACTAACAGCTGTAAACAGATGCACGATGAGCATGTTTTTCTATTTGACTTTGACACTGTAATAATTAATAGACGTTAGGACACCATTCATCATGCGGTTGACACTGTCCACCCACCTTCTTACATGCTGTTTCCTGAATTGTTCCCCATATTTTTCTTTTTTTGTTTTTTTTCCAGAGTATCAAATAAGTCTTGCATTGTGATGGCTGATGGCTCTTTCTGCCAGCAGGAAAAATGGGGATGTCAATTACTGTGCCAGAGACAAAAATAGCAACATCGTCCTGTATCCATAAAAAATGCTCCAAGCTGTGTGGACTGAAAGTCATGTTGGTGGGACAGACGCATCAGACACCATGCACTCGTCATAGCAAAGCAAAAATCACAGAATGAATGAAATGAAACTGCAATTTTCAAGTCTCATCATCAGGTTAGATAAAGTTTCCTCAGGTGCCACCAGCAGGTTGACATTTTTGGATTGACCTGGGGAGAACGAGGGGTCGAGGGCAACTCAAGCACACCCTCACTAAAAATCTTTTATTTAGCTCTAACACCAACACAACGCGTTAATTTTGCCCAATAATTTGGTTCATCAAATAATAATACACACAAAACTAATGACACGTTCACCAACTGCATTGTGTGTTTTGAGCTAATTAGCAAAAATTAGCATGTTAGAATGATAATCAGCTTTATCGGCCTGGTTCGTGCACATAAACAAGGACTTTGACTCCGGTTCACTAAGCTCTCAGTGTACGAGAGTTAAATAAAGTTGATGTTAACACATTAAACTAAGATTGTGACCAAAGTAAACATCAGCATTTTAACTCTGATACTGCGTAGAAACTACTGCTAATGAACAGTAAAAGCTAACATTGTTATTTAATGAAACAGTTTGGAATGCCATAAATGAAAACTGTCTATAGGTAGTCTGTGAAAAGGTTATGGATCGCATTAAACAGATAAGTGTGAAGGTCATAGTCCTCACGATCATTTTCATCTTAATTATTATCCTCATCATCACCTTCACCCCCGTCACCAACCTCCTAATCTCTCTGCTCGACACTTTAGGGAACTATACTTCATACCCAAGCACTTCCCAAGTCAAGTAATAAATATTTATTGGATCATAGTCTGTCTTATATTCTCTCTCCTAATTTTGCAGTGGAAGTTAAAACTTTTGCAAATTACAGACTCTGTACTGTAGCAGCTGTGGAAAGGTAATGACTGCTTCTTATCAGACCTCAGAGACTGCACTCAGACCGTTCGGCTGTGGCTGAACTGTGCTAATAGTCTGATAAAAGATCAGGGATACATCCTAAAAATCACATTTTGAAATACTAACGAGGGGTGACACACATCAGCAAAAGATACAGGCCAGGAGAGAAAGTTTTTCAATTTATTCAAAATGTCAGTGCTGTATATTTTATATAGTTTTCTTATCAGTGGCAACTTTGTTTATTTAGTTGCATAACAACAGAATTTGAAAGGGTGTTACAGTGTTAAGTACTTTACAACATCTGGGACTAAATCAGTGTTAAAGTTAGACAACAAAAATATCCTTAGTTATGAATTTTAATGCTCAAACACTTGTCTGTTTCACTAACAGTGGGGCAACAAAGGGGAACAAACCCAGCAACTGTGAAAGAAAAGAGTCTGTTTCTTATTCTCAGACTGTTGGATTGAGAGCAGTAGCTGTAGTTTGTGACTTTCCAATAATGTCAGTTCCACTAGAAACAGGTGAAAAGGTCGAGACAAAACACAGAACTCTTGCAAGTTTTGTTGTGACTTTAGCGGAAAATAATCACAGATTTTTTTCAATATCAAGTTAAGCATGCGGCAGCAGGGTTCAAATAATCCATAACTGTATGTTCTTATCAGTAGAAGGGGGTAACAATAATGACTGAAACATCAAAATGCACAAGTGGCCTGGGCTGCAGCAAACACAAGGTGAGCTATAAATACCTATTTATATATAGAGAAAAACTATGTTTGACTCAGGGACCTGTTGTTTTTTTGCAGTATTTCTAAAGATTTCTGCACGTAGCACCGACTTATAATTATAGTAGTTTTGACATTAATTCAAACCCATAACAATATTCTCGAGCACCTAGATTTACAGAAACTGTTAAATGGCAGCCAAGTCGTCTGTTCCAGCAAAGATTGCTTGGATTTTGCAAGAAAGGCAAGTTAATTGCAGATGTCAACAAGTGTCTCTGCCAAAAGATAATGAAGGCTTAGACGATAATGATACCTCTACATCCTCAGCAGATCAGACGAATGCGCTCGACTCAAAATTGCTCATTTCGGTCTTATTGTGATTGACAGAAACAAAGATTGATCCACCACAATCGCAGACAGTGAACTTTAACACCGCCACAGATAGCCCACCACAGTGTAATGCAAATGCACGCCTACACCATGCCACCCCAGCTGTCAAGCGTTAACATTTCAGTAGATATCGATCTCCTGGTGACACTGGATTTAATATGCTTTAGACTTGTCAACAACCACGAGGGAAGGGGGGCCTCATCTTGGCTCTCTCGCTGTGATTTGGCCTTAAAGTGAGAGGACAGAATCCTGAGGAGGATTTTCAGAGCGGCAGTATACGACAGCTCCACTGAGCTTACATTAAAATGACATTTTTCCGTTTATCTGTTTTCAAGTAGAGATGTATTGATCCCACTTTTTTTCTATCGCAGCTGTGATTCTGATATGTAAGCTCTGGGTTTTGGTCAAATACCAGAGGTCTTTCGTCTTTCCAGTTTAAAATCAATATGTACGCAATGTATAAGATAAGATCAACCTTTCTTAATCCCTGAAGAGAAATGTACCTAGTCTTGTAGTTAAAGTAATAAGTAGAAAGTTTTAAAAACTAGTCAGTAGACTAGACTGTTCATGTTAGTTAGTCATCTGGCATTAGCTAAAGTGTTGTAGAGCCTGATGGCAGTGGGAAGGAAGAATCTCCTGAATCGTTCTCTCCACTATTGTCACTATTGTCACATAGTGTACATTGTTGTATTGTCTAGAACTGATGGAGCTTATTTTTCTATATGTAAGGTATCGCAAAGGTATACTGGACAAGTGACAGACATTCATATGCAGTTCTTTAGATTTTTAAAAAGGTATAGGTATAACAAAATCACACTGCTCTTTGAAAGACAGTGACTAATAAACCCCTTCCACTCCATCTCTATTTCTGTGCAAAAACCTAAAATGACATAGCCAGATTAAAAAAAAAGCAGCAGCTCCTCAACCACACTGACTACAGGAATAAATAAGGCCTTGCCAGGAAGGAAAGCCACCAATGTTTCCAAATTAAATGTGTCAGATTCACCCCAGGTGACAGAAAAACACAGCAGCACGTCTCTCAATACAGTAAATATGGAAAAAAGTTGGTCTGCCCTGAGAAAGAAATGACATATTGCAGTCTGAATAACTGTTTTTGGCTTTAAATTCCTGGATGCCGAGTTTGTGAACAATATACCAATGAATAATCTGATAAACATATAACAAATGTAACAAGCCGACGTTGTTTCTCTCCAGAAAAAGACACGTTTCCGTTTCCAAACGCACACATGGTAATCACATGACGTTCACACTTTGAGCTCATTTCTATTGGAGTTTACAGTTTCAGCTGAATGCGCCTTACTCTAACATTTATATAGACACTGACACATATAGACACAAGACCTTCTTCAACATACGGCATCTCTAGGCAGAGAGAGAATCAAAGCAAAGTTTACTCAGGCTCTGAACTCCAGAGCGCAACAACAACAACCTGCTTGTTGTGGAGCACCTGATGGAGACGCACGGTTACGCACGGCTTCACTGGCCTTTCAGATGAGCATATTAACTAGTCCTGTAACCTGCATGGGAAGCTCAGCGCTTCGGCACGAACGTGACCCACAATCCAACACTTCGATAAATCAGTCCAGCCCAACATAACGTGGTGACATGAACAGCACACACCGACTTCTACTGAGGCTACAAACCACTAAACCCCAGGGAGAAAGGCCGGAGCCCACTCTCATGTTAACAAGTTAGCCTGTTGATAAAACAGCACTGGCAATTATGGCTGCACAAACAAAACAGACTGGACAGCAGAAAGTTTAACCTGCTTGTTTCTGGGACACGGTTAATGCTCCAAAGTAAGATCTGGTATTTCCTTTTTGGGACTAAACAAGTCCTGGTCAGATCGACTTCCGGTTCCTCTGCTGGAAATTTACGTTGTTAGATATTTTATTCATGCATTCTGCAGATTTCACGTATGTCTGTCATGTGTCCATGTTTGGAAAGGGTGCTGTGACTTAACAAGGCGAAAAGGGACAGGGGGCCAACTAGAGGACCAGGGCGTCTTAACGCTGTGCTCCACCTTTGTTTTCCGCCATGCTGCCTGTTATGTAGCAGGAAGGGCGGGGAAATGAGCGGTGTCAAGGCCCGAGATGATATGGAGCTAAGACCTCCCTGATCCGCCACAAACCGGCACCGTACGTCGGGTTTGGGGGCGCGCTAGGACTTTACTCTGGTTTATCATGAACATTTACATTTTCAGTTTAGTTCCTCTCTGGTTCCGTCCTCTTCATTAAAGCTTTTTTTCCCATTCTGATGCTCTAACAATGTTTGTCTTGGTGAAAATGAAACTGGCACCCTGAGTCAGCACAGACAGACAGAACACCACCTACACTTCACCAACAGAGATCCAACACTGCACAATGACAGGTGGTTGGTGCAGTTTAGAATCAGCACATAATGAACAGCAAACCTCAACTTCAATCTAAAATAACAGATAGTTGTATATTAACAAATATTCAAATGACTTGGCAAAGTGTTTGTACTCAACAGTTTCTTTCTGTCTTGTGCATGTCTGGCACACGGACTATCTGGTGGTTCTGGCAGCTGTTTTTAAACAAACTAAGAAATCCACAGTTTTGTACCTGACCAGTAACCATCTGTGGACAAACTACAGCAGCCAACACAGCAGATTTTTGACACAAACATGATTCCAGACCAATGTTTCTCCATGTTGGGATGATTTTGTTTTTCTGTCCTTTATTGCAGCAACACCTACCAGCAGACTTTCTCGGCCACAAGTTACCAGCCTTTTCTCTTGTGTCTTTACCACTTTGCGTGTACACGACTGTTCAAAGTGCTTTCTTTGTTTCAGCACATCACATATTAATGTGCACATGCCCCTGTCAGTGTGAGAAGGTTAATGTGACCCTGCATTATTTATCCCTGAGCTTAATGAACAATCCTAGATTTCCCAAATCACTGGAATATTACACGTCCTGCAGTGCCAACACAAGCTGGGGTGTCAACATAATTACATTATGTAATATGGCAGCCTTGCTTCAGGCCTCATTCAGTTCTTTGGTTTCTGCCTGTCTCTGCTGTCACTGTTTCAAACAGCAAACATAAATACTTCCTCTGTAGCTCAGTGACAGTAACTGATGCTTATAGTGGAGTCGCCTTGCACTGACTATGGTTTGCTACTTATTTATAGCACCTCCCAAACCAACATTACTTCTTCACATGGTGGTTAAAATTAACCAAGCATGGTGGGTGGTGGGTGTAGGCTGCATTGCTAATCAGAGGTAAAAATCTCCAAAGATAAAAACGAGCACTTGCATTGTCCTTCATGTGTCAATATGCCGTCAGGTCTGTGTGATGATAAATGTTTACGGCACTACATTAGGAGGAAATTGCCTCTTTTCGCTAGAGGCCAGATCATTCATTCACGGGCCTAACATGTCCATTGTGCGCCCTGTTGTAAATTAGTCTGCACCTTTCAGGAGGAAGGAAGGTGATGAGGATTAGTGAGATCCATCTTTCAGTCGGATAGTTAAAATCACTATTTGGCTTCCTGCAGGACGCAGGTTGCACTAAGTAGAGACAAATCATCCCCACCCATGAACATCCCAGTGTAGGATACTTTTCTGTCCCTTTGTATGGATGTGACCAGACTAACAGACATGAGGAGAGGATACTGCTTATCAGGGCTACAGGACCTGCACAGTTATTGAGAAGGAGGAACCATAACAAGTGCACAGTGACTTATTAACCAGTGTGCTTCAAAAAAAAAAAATCTGCCATATCCCAACAGAATTTATTATTTTGACTCCCTCTCCTCTATCAAGGTTGAGAACTGAGCTGAGAGAAAGAGGGAGCTGAAATCTTCCTCAGGAGTGGTGATGTCTGCTTTGTGTGACAAATCTATCCACAAATAATCACAAATTAGTTTGTTTGATGGATGCACAATGTCCTTGTCATGCTGTGACTGACACTGTTTACATTTGGCTTCAAACATAAGGCAGGATTTTCATTTTTAACAAAAACAGATCCAAACAGTCTCCACACCGATGTGATTCACACCCACAGCAATCACTGCTCAGCTGTATCATCTGGTGCTAATCCAGTTAATCTTTCCATTGGCGACTGTTCTAGGATGGCTGTTTCCCTGTTATTTTAGGAAAACACTCAAGCATTGTGGAATTAACAATGGCTTAACCTCTTCACAAGATGTCTTTACATCCTGCCTGCAGAAAGCCTGGGAAAACATTCAAACAGGCAACTCTGCTGCTCTCGCTTCTATGGAAAAGACATTGTGACTCAGGATGTTCACACCAATTACTAGATATCATTCATTGCATAAATGGTAGTGGGAGAAAGGGGACCTGCTTCCTCCATTGTCAAAGCTAGAATTTCTGTTCAGCATTTCTGGGTTGGTGTGAACTACCTGGCTGTCCTTTCAGCAGATAATACCCCCCGTTACTTGACCTGTGAGTTTTTAATGAGGCAGGAGATTCCTGTAAAAAAAAAAAAAAAATCACTTTTTAATTACCAGTAGGTCCCATTTCCTCTTCTGTGGTCCAATAATGACCAAGGCCAGCAAATCAATTTAGTGCTGTACTACAAGAGGGAGTAGCCACAGTCACTCCCTGGGTTGAAAAATGACCAGAAACTTTGCATATTTTGCACAAAGACCAAAGACATAAATTCAGCCTTTGCATGGGAGCCGGTCCAAATCTCTCTAAAAGAGTATGTGGTTAAAATGGACACAGTATTTATATATTTTATTTGGGATGTGCCAGTGAGGTTACTGAACAGTGTGATAGCTCACACTGTATATATGTTCTACTGCCCTTTGCTGCGTGAATGAGACGCCAGTGTAAGAGATTTGTTGAGATTTGTTATTGCCAATTAGACATGAAATGTAAAATGGTAGAAATTCTTCAGCAGATTTGGTAGAAAATGTTCTGCAGAGTGACATGCAGCCTTAATGACTTTAATGAAATCAGACTGGACTGTTGTTTAAAATAGAATCAGCACAACTAATGAAGCCGTGACTGTTGAGAGCTACAAGATTGTCCTTTCTCAGGACGATAATTCGACTGGTTTTAAAGGTTCATTGGTTAGCACCCTCTTTACAACCCCATAAACTAAAGGCCAAAAACAAGCAAATAAAAAAAACATCAAGGTTAGAAGTTTATAGTTATGGTTTGGCAATTTCTAGTTGTCCCACACTGTTTTGGCCGATATAATTATACTTACAATTTCACAGTAGTTAGTGCACTGGATGGGAACATTCTTTGCTGGTCTGCACTGAAGGACATACACCACCCTGGAAATCCACCAAATCTTAAGCTAAAAATAAAACAAATTAGTTATTTTCCTGAGTTACACAAGTTGTCTGGAAGTGTCTGCACATACAATTCAGTAACAGTCCTACTGTTGATCCTCCCTAGACATTTATCTAATAAGCAACATGCCAGCTCCAGTTTAAAAACATTATTGTGGCAAATGTCTCTGAGGAATGTGGTTTATTCACAATTACAATTCTGTCACTTCCACCTTTGCCAGGTGTGAAAAATTGATGCTGATTGGACAAAACTGTGCAAGCCTCCTCTGTGAGCTGGAAATACATATAACAAGATGTTTTTATTGTTTCATCCAGACACAGTGGATCACATCCCCCAACACGCTGTCAAAACACGTATCGATACTGTTTGAGTGCGGAGCTAAAAACGCTCAGATGTTCATCTCCAGGAACGTTCAAAGGCCGACTGAGATCCATCCAGTTTATCTTTCAGTCCTTCGTCAGAAAAGCTATAATTAATATCACGCATGTGTCTCTAAGGAGGTGTAAAGCTGATGATATCAAATGATGCTGGATGAGGCCATGCAACTATGACTAAATTCAATACCTTCACATTGTTTTTATTATTATGAAAAAGCAAAAACTCACTGACTAAATATAGCCTGCAATGGGTTCTTCAAACTACAAAAAAGAAACGTTTCTTAACTGTTTTATCCCTTAAACATGATGCATGCTGGGAAGTTGGTGTTTGAACATGTTTTAAAAGGTAAATCCACGGTTTTTATTGGTTAATATCTTAGTCTTAAAAAGGAAAACATTAAAACGCACAAGACTTAATGTAAAATTTAAGCCATATTAATAAGCCATCTCCTTCTGAAATAATAATATATTATTTTAAAATATTTTTATGGAGCCCTACCTGCTGGAATATTTTTTTTTTTTAAAGAAATTGTTGTTAAATTATGATGGGACCGAAATTAAAAATAGATCTTTAAAGAAAACAGAAAGTTTATGGTAATTCACAATTACAAAATCGTCAGGCATGTAATTTTTTATTAATATTTCCATGCATTTTATAAATACAGGATAAGGTCGGTAAATGTTACTGTGTAGACTAACGGGAGGTAAATAACTGATGCTTTATCACAGTTTTTACCATTTCTTGTACAGCATATGTCAGCAATAGATTAATAGTAGTAGTACATGTGTGTACTGTATGATGTAGGCATTCATAACAAAGTCCCTCAAGCCAGTGATAAAATACATCGCTTGTCCCTACCTTAGAAAACTACCCACAGGACCTTTCCATCATCGCGCTTACCAGATCTTTGTTGTCATGGTAACAATCATAACCATCTCCATAATGTGACCATGAAAAACCTTGTTTTTGTAGTTAAACTGACCTTTAGTGCCTGTAATTCATCCATTTGATTCAAGTGTAGAGCCTAAAAAGACTGTTTCCCCCCTAACACACTCATTTAAATCAAGAGCCAGAAGAAATACACCAAGAATCTTAAAATAACCTAAACAATCCGTCCTTATTTGCTTCCACCAGTCTAAACACAGTGGATCTCTCACAGTTTCTCACAAATCTGTTGTTGGTCCTTTTCAGCAGCCTCCTACATTATAAATATGCAACATAACAAAGGAAATAACACTAACCCTAATGACAGTGCCAACAACTGTCAGCCCCATCATCACCAAATAGAATAAACGTGCCAAAGGGAGATTCATTATTCATGAATTCATTTGAAATAATCACCTAGAAACAGGGTAAAATAAAAATAAAATCCAAACATAAGACATCATTTGTATAGCAGAAATATTTTTAAACATTCATTCAACCTTATGATTACCACTGCTTAATGATTCCTCAGCATTAGGAGTCTGACTATGTGTAATAGGTTTTTGTGTAAATATTAGTATACTGTTTTAATGCCGATTTCATGAGCACTGGGAGAACTTTTTATAGAGGCTTACATAAAAATGATAACATATTTCAAAACTGTTTGTATATTTGTAAGTAAAACAACATTAAAGTAAATCCAACACATCAGTTTTACAAATCTCCTGCAAACTCGCCCGAGGTCCCAAGGCTGAGGTTTAACCAAGGAATAAAATCACTAAGGAAGAAAGAAAATGACTGTATATACTCAGGCAAATGTTCGTGCACTTTAATAAATAATATTTCCTCTAGTCCAAACAGAGTTGGCAGCTGGCCCAGCCGGTTTAGAATTGATATGTGCTAGAAATTCAACTCTTGTCATGTGATTTGAGATGCTGTAAACTCAAATTTGGGATGATGTAAATGAATTTTGGAGTAAAGGATATTAACTTTTACTGAATTCTGCCTCCCTGAGAAGATGTTTTCTCTAGAGGTCTTAAAGAAGATGAGATGAGATGATGTTTTACTGAAATCATTAAACCTCAAATCAACCCCATCGCGTCTCAATTTTCAGATCTGGCGTAGGGTGCCAAAGCCTGGGCAGAGTCTGCAGTAGTGGCCTACGTAGTGATGCTGCAAAGGTGACCTCAGTAGGATTCAGCAGAGTTTAAGGTTTGCTGTTCCCACAGAGCTACAGAAAATGAACTACACGTGAACTTCCTTCAGAGATACAAAGGACCACAAATGCAGACATTCAGCTTGTGTTCAGTGCTCCAGGCACAGAAAACCTAATGACAGCGTTCCAGTTTAGGATGCAAAAACCGAGTTGACGCGGCCGTTCGGCTGTTCTGATGCTGAGGCTGTGGCGGCTATTTCAAGGACAGGCTCCTGTGATTCATCTGTGACTGTTTGGACGTGTCTAGATGTGTCATTGTGCTAATTGTCACTCTGACTTATCCTTAGCCCTCTCCTGCCCCTGAGCTCTCTCCTGACCTGAGCTAATTCCAGCACAAGCTGAGCAGAGAGAGCAGGTTTCATACACCTCAGGAACGGAGAATCTGGTTTGGCACTTGTGCGCTTCACCAGCTGGACCACAAACATTTTTCTGAACATAAAAATCTCCTTTTTCATGTTTCTCTACTCTATTTATTAGCCATGTATGGAAACGTACTCCACCAACAGTAATAGTCTCGCTATTAGTAGTGATAAAAGATGATGAAGTGTCCTAATAAAGACTGAAAACAAAGCTCTGGTTTGTGATGATTCTTTCACCGAGTCAGTTATTTTCTTTATCAGGAGGCTTCATGGGCTGTTGTTCTTATAGTCCGTACCCTATTAGAAGAACATAAAGGTGTTGCAGGCTGGGTAAATATACTGCACACACCTTTTCTATCATTTCCAAATCTGAAAAAGAAAAGCTGTGTTCCAATCACATCTCCTTTTGAAGGTGGCTTTAGTTATATTTATACTAATGATGGGTCACATGACTGTTTGTGCAGCTTTCATTAGCTCTTTGGTGCTTTATAGCAAATTTCAGCTCCATGTTTTAGTTTTATGGTCCCTAGTTTTACTGTTCTGGTTCAATCTCACTGATTTCATTAGTGCTGCTTTTCTTCGTTCACCTGGCAACTGTTTTCAGGTACAAGGTGCTGATAGACCCATTGTACACTGTCCAGATGATGCATAATGAGGCATGGAGACTAACATAGAGCTAAAGGGAGAATGATTATTGGACTTATGTTTGTCAGGGGTCCAGAAACATGACTCCAACTAAATGCTAATGTGTCTCTGTGTCTGCTGGATATGTCAATAGGCAATTGTTACCTACACTATCAGAATTTATTGTTGTTTGTTTAAATCCTGTTCGGCTGCTTCCACACGTCCATAAACACCAATTAATGCAAGTTTAAAGATTGTCTGTCAGTTGAACTGATAATTAGACCTTTTACTGTTACTCTGGTTACCTACCATACAAACACACCTGTGTGTCTAATTAAACTGTTTGTAGTGAGATGTTGTAATCGACTGTGCAGAAACATTTTCCAATATTACCAGGTATTCTAATCGTTTTATTTTACCTGTGAATGACATTAACAACACGAGAAATACCTCTTTATATATCTTTATATATTCTGGATTTGTTAACTTCTCTAATGCATCTGGTTTGTGACTCATTTTTTTGACCAGTAAAGTTAATTTGACCCTTTCTCAGCTCATCTTACATCTTAAGAAAAAGTGCACTATCCCCCTTTGATATGTGATGGAGTGAAATGATGCCATCTAGTTAAATGACAGTAGGCCTATACTCAGGTTACCTCCAAGCTGCACTGAAGTGCAGCTCTTTGAGTCAGTGTACTCCAGCCTCCACCACATGTCCACTGGGAGTGAGTGGGATTATGAATATATGAATGAACTCTCTCCCAGAGCCTGTATATTGAGGCCTGTGCCATCATCAAGCTAAACCTTCCACAACTTCCCCACATGATTTATGGAAGTACATCTGATGGACGACGATGAGCATCAGAGCCTCTTTTGCTTTGAGTTTCATCAGTCCCAAAAATAAACGATCAGTCCCAACAATGACACACTAATAAATGTTATAATGCACATTTACATCCCAGTACTGTTCAGGAGGCTCAGCATTTCCATGTGGGGCATGAAAACACCATTTCCCATCTGGTATAATCTCCTATCACAATTATGTGCTGGAATAGACTCATATTACCCAGGATATCCAATTTAATGTTATTTTTGTGGTCACCCCAAGTTCTCCTTCATAATAATATCCAAATTATTCCACTTCATTACGTATGCTGGTGTGTTCGTGATTAGAATACGAACATGCACATAAACAGCTTAGCCCAAATATGACCTCAACATTTTTCACACTGCATCCTTCTTCACTGGTTAGTCTTGGCTCTCACTACGGTTCATGGAGATTTACTTCTATCTTTCTACACATTAAACATTTTTCTAAAACAGAAGATTTTGAGTTCACAACGTGAAATCCTTGTATGAAATAAACTTTTTTGTTCTCAGCAACAATCAGTTAATATAGAGCAGCATGTAGCTGCTCAATTCAATTCAATTTATTTGCATAGCGCCAAACCACAATACAATCATCTAAAGGCAAAACCCAACTAATCCCTTCGTTGAGATTTTTTTCTGTGACAGTGTAGAATTTATATGTGTGGAAATAAAAAAATAATAAATGTAGTGGAGCCAAAGTTTGCCTCTGACATTTAATGGAGTATAAAATATCCTGGAATAAAATAAAAAAAACATGACTTATTGGATTTATTTAGCTTTTTGTTACCCAGTTAACAGGTAATCTCATTAGCATTATCTGTGTAAAACACATATATATACTGTATGTTATCAACTGTAGTGAAGGCCAAAAGAAAGATGGCTGAGGACGAGACTGTCTAATCTGGGGTCCAGGGTCTTGGAGAGGTTTCTAAGAGGTTCCTGTCAAACTGAAGGTTGGTTCAATTTCACCCTCCCTGTTATCTCCCCTCCGACAGTACAGCGAGGCAACAAAGGCCTTTGAAAGGCTCCATGGGATGAAACCTCTATTAAGTCCTCCAGACCTCTATTATGTCTGGATTGATTTTTTGACAAAAGTTTGGGCAGCTAGGCTCTAACTTTATAGAATTTGTCATTGACTTCCTTCCAACCCTGAGCATCCTAAAACATCTACACAGTTTCCAACTAATTGCTTTTTTTCCCCTTAAATCTCCTCCCAGAAGGGATCCTGAAAAAAAAAAGAAAAACGGTTGCCCTAAAATCTTATTAGAGCCCACGGGTTTGAGGGTTAAATCCGTTGAGCCAGTCTCGTCTGCTGTTATATGCTAAATCGGATGCACTTTGTTGAATCCAGGCACCTGACCGTCCGTGCCACGCATGTACTGCTGGAGCGCACGAATCCAGTCGCACCGCCCTCCTGCCCGCCCGCTGCCGGGAGGAGCAGAGGAGGAGAGAGCAGACCGGAGCGCAGCATCAGCAGTCACGGTACCACAGGGATGCCAGCGATTTCGACAGATACAATTCCCATGAAATTTTGGAATTGAAAGTTTGTCTCGTGTGAGAGCTGAAGGCCATAAAACACAAAGCAAAACGCGAGAGGAAGAAAACAAATCGTGCGGAGGTGCGTCCGCAGCTGCAGAAATTTCCAGCGGTGCCTGACCGCCTGCCTGCGCTGTCGCACGGGAGCGCGAAGCGCATCGGAGCCGGTGTCATCTAACCTGGAGACGAGAGAGAGACACAGAGACAGAGACAGAGAAAGACAGAGACAGAGAGAGAGAGAGAGAGAGAGAGAGAGAGAGAGGACGCCAGCGTCTTCAGATACCTCCGCTGTCACCTGCGCTTGGATCCCGCAGGGTCTGCTGATGAGGAGGTGAGTGCCCATGTGATGTTCAGTCAGCGAGTTAAGGTGATGGCCGCTGAAGGACTCACAGGTAAGGCCACGTGGTTTGACTGATAACTGTGGCAACACGCGTGTTCCGCTTCTTCTCCAGCCCTGCGCAATGTGCCACCGAGTCCGAGCCCAAGTCATAACTTTGTGCACATTTCAGCCTCCGTCGCTGCACAGGCGGCGCAGCGTGTGGTCTGATAACATCAAGAAATGCAATAAGTCACACTCCAGAGAGCGTAATAAATATCCTATAGGCTGAACCAGAGGGAAAGCTCCAGATCTTTAACTATGCCTTTAAGCGGGTTAGCTTCATAGAAGGGACAAAAGAGCAGGAGGCATTTTTTAAATCTAAATGAAAGCTGTGATTAATGGATCACAGCCAAATAAACATATGGACATATCAAGTTTTTATTCTAGACTACAGGGAGGCCAACACAACGTGTTCCTGTTTGATGAACTAGTAGAGAAAATAGAAACTGACAGAAAAATACATTTTAAATTGACTCAAAACTGTAAAAATGTATAGATGCGACTCATTCAAGGTCCAAACATGAGGATTTGCTGCATTCTCTGTTTTATGTCATTATAAAGTCAGTATCTTCAGGTTTTTAACTATCAGCTGCACAAAGCAAGAAATATGGAAAACATCAGCTTTGGGCTATAAACCAATGAGTCCACCTGTTTTATTATATGCTTGATAGGAAAAAACAATCAATAAATGGCAACTACACCAAAAAAAAACACTCGCTGCTGATATCCAACAACATGAAA